>NC_089810.1:13451410-13701410 GCF_029633855.1 Hoplias malabaricus
TCTCTGTCAACAAATGACTTCTGTGTGATTTGGGTCACAGCCTAATGATGATTGTTCTAGTCTAAAGGGTTTCAGCATAAAAAATTAAACAAATAAAAAGCTGAATTTGACACCGTTTTTATAATCACACCCAATGAATAGAGGCCGTCATATTTAAATGGTGAGCCAGCTTTCTTCATAAAATGACAATTTGAAATTAAACAGTGGTTCACGATGTCCCTGCTTTCAATAAACATAATCACTCTGGCAAACACAGTCTTATTTTAACATTGAGTGGCAATATAAATAATGCAGAATCATTTGACTGAATTTTGACTAACCACAAGTAGGATTCATAAATCTCCCAGTATTCTGGAACGCATATCATTGTGGATAAAGTGCTAAATTCTTTGTGAACTGTTAGACATCTTTAGAATAAATTATTCCAGTGTTCAGCACGTTGAGCTGAACCCATATTGTGTGCCACATTGATAAATCCCCTTATGATGCTGTTGGACTGCCTTGTGTACAAAGTGTGCTGCACCACAAAAGCTAGAAAAATCTCTCCCATCACTCTGCTAACTCTGTTGGAATAAACAATGATGTGTGAGGCAGGAAAAACTTTCACTCATAGCAAGTTATGTTCTGATGCAGAATAAAAACATAGGAAGTTAGATCTGCAGCATTAGAGCCGCTGCCTGTTTATTAAAGCAATTATTATAAAATGTGGCAGAATGTGTGTTGTTACCATTTTTGAAAATATATGAAAAATTGAATCAAATGAGTTTTGAAATTGCATTTGCCACTCTTTTCAGCTGAATATTCTGATGCTAATGACATACTTGAAATGCATTCTCCAGTATTAATTGGATTATGGATTATTTCAGAATGAAAGAATTAGAACTTACTGATGTGCATAAGACATTCCTAGGCATGTTTTATTATTAAATACTAAAAACCTGCACTGTAGTTTAATCCCCGGTGGATTTGCTGGGGGTTTTGTGGCCTTTTCTTGGCAGTAGCATTCTTGCTGATCACCTCTCATGCAGCCGTTGTAGTCCTCTCAGACAGTTAACTTATAAACAGCACTACCTCAGAGCCCATTACAAACAATACTTGCTATGTTTAGTCTGAGTGGTCTTCCAAATATATCTTGTGCCAGATTGCAAATTATAGCTTACATTGTAGCACAGATGCTAACAGTGGTTGATGCTGTACTGATTTTCACAGATCTGTGCATTAGCATTAGCCGACACAGCTGCTGTTTAGTGATGTTAGCGCATCAGAATTTCTGACTCACCCCATTCTGTCTCTAAGGCAACACTGCAACCCTTAAGCGGGAGCACACTGAAAATTAAGGTTTGCATCTATAATCACTGCATAAACATACTGTAGTTCTCAAATAAGCAGCAAAGATCTAGACATGGTCAGCAGACTGATGTACAAACTTTTAAACACTGCATACAAGGCATTAGTATATGATTAATAGAAACATTCGTTTCTTGAATTCACACTTAATAATTTGTAGTCGTATATGTGGCCTCCTGCTCTTTAGGAGACATTAAAATCTAATGTTTAAACTGCTTTATTTCATTGACAAGTTTGGAGCTTCAGCAGTATCTCAACGCTCGACGATTACTGGTAAGTAAAGGAGACTTAGCTGAGGCTTAGCTTAGATGTCTTAGTTGAGCTGTAGTGTCTGTAGATCACCAGCATAAAAACTTCATAGGAACATCCCACAGGAGGTTATTGGGAGAGACTCATCTTTTATTAACGCAGGTCATTTCAGACACAATGGTCAGTAGAAAATGACTTCTCTTGTCTGCTTTTTTTTTCTTTTAATATCCTGACATACAACTGAAGTCCTTTATATTCCTACAGATTTGACAAGGACATGGAAGAGAATAAACGTTAGCTTTTAGCCCAATAGGGTAAATCAAACATCATTCCTATTATTTTCTCATCTCAGATAACCTCTTCACTAATCCCACATTAACAAATCAACCTCTGATGACACTTTGCTTATAGTTATCACATTCTGTAGGTCACCTGTTGCCTTGTCACCGCCCCCTCCCCCCCTGTTCAGTCCCCCAAAAAATGATGATATCTCTGTGTAGCACAATTGATTAAGAGTTTGTTCAAATTTTTGCCATATTATTATATAATTTTTCCATCCATTTTTCCCAAGTGTTGAGTTACGTAGCGAACATTTGTTGCTCCACACTGTGGGGTGTTCACATGGTAACAGAGGGCCTTGAATGCACTCTCTTACCCTCTAATTTCTCACTTCTAACTTCTGCTAGACCTCTCAGTACCCCTACTCTCTCAATCTTCAGCACCTTAAAAATAATATTTCATCTCATATTTGTTCCATTTTTTAAATAAATTGTATCCAGATTAAAATATTGGATGTGTGTGATGCCACTGAGGGCCAGAAGTGTGCAGGGTAAATTTGTGATGTCACTGAAGGCATGTGATGAAGGTGGCCTCTCCTCCTCACCAGCATCAGTCATTCTTTGAGTATTTACATGTTCCCAGTGTCTATCTCTGTCCTGGTCCTCATTGCTCCCCATTCATTCATGTTTCAGCTAGTGCTTGCTCACAGTGGGGTTTGAGATGCGTGCTGTGTTTTGTCAAGCAGCTCTAGGGACCATTCTTAACACTCTGTCATTGCTTTTCTGGGAAGAATGTTTCCACATTCATTTGGTTTTTATGCTTTTCGGGTCTTTTTTTCTATCTCTCTATTTCTATTATTCTGATCATAATGACACCTGACCCTGGACTTACATTTGAAGGCAGCACTTGTTCTTACTTATGTTCTCACTTTTTTAGTTGAAAGAACACTACGTACTATTTTTACCTTAAAGTTACAGCTTCAAAATCATTGGGATGTTTCACAGAGCTGTATTACAGAAAACAAAGCCTCTGTCATTGCTACTCTGAGCTCAGCACTGAAGAAACTGCACTATGTAACATTTGGATGAGGGTAGGAAAGCACCCCCTCCCCCTCCCAAATGATTTCAGTACAGTGCTGTGAAAATTAATTACACTAGGGGGAGCTTCACAAGGAAAAGGAATCTTACTTAGTGTTCCTTTAATGTAACCACAACCTTTTCCTCATTGTAGACCACTTCTATTCACCCATTCTTTAGAGGGTGTCCTCTCAGTGTAAATAGAGTCACAGGGTTTTGATATGTCAGTGATCTGACCAAGGCTGTTTTTAATTTAATGTCATTTTAACATATCCATCCTAGGAAATACTGTGTAACATTCTAGAACTCCAAAGGAGAAGCTGAAGTCTGGGGCCAGTTGTTGATTTGTCCCATCCCTTTTTGTTTGGTTTGACATTGTTGATGTGAAATGCCTGTGTGTTTCTGCTCTCTCATGGACTGATGCTAACCAACCGCTCTTTGTTTATCATTGCCTCTATCTCACTCTCTTTTTGTCTCTCTCTCTCTCTGTCTCTCTCTCACTTTCTCCCTCTCTCTCTTTTTGCTCACTCTCTCTCTCTCTGCATGCCACGCTGCTCTGTCTAGAACTGAATCTGAGGCTAAGCCCCGGAGGGTCGGGCACCTGTGTAAGTGCGCATGCATCATCTCATCTTCCTCTCTTTCCTTCTCTAGTCCTGCCCCTCTTCGTCAGACATCCCTGCCTCTCTCCCCTTCCTTTCTATCTGTGTCTCACTGGCTCCTCATCCCACTTCAGCCGTCATGCTAACCGCTACACTCATCATTAAACATAGTCAATCAGGCTGGGGGCTGAGCTTAAGACTAAGTTCAGGTTGTGCTCTAGGTGTTTATCTGAAACACCTTTCTGGACACTTCTAGAAAAATAGAAGAGATTGGGAAATGCGAAAGCAGGCTTCAAGCAATTAGGTGGTCAGCAGCGTGACAATACGCTCAGCTAATGAATTGACGATAGAAAATTGTTTGAAAGGAAGTGTGTCATATGACATTGTGCTGCAACATGATTGACTGGTTTAGATGAACTAATTATAGGATACAGCTAGAGCTAGTACTGCACATCTCAACCATTTCTGCATCACAGTGTATGAGCTTGATACACATGTAGTGGTCAAGGCTGAAGCAGAGGTAGCCTCAGACTGATGCAGTGTTGTGGTTAATCATCAGTGGGTCATATTCAGCGTGTGATCAAAAGTCAGACACTCACTCCATTTATTTTGGAGCCTTCTGCCTACTCAGTGAAAAGTTACAGACTTCCATCCTTCCTTCCCGCTTTGCTTTCTCTCCGTTTCTCACTTTTAGTCAGTTGTTAATGGGCTGCTCACCTGATGCATGTTACGTTGCACAATAGGCTTTACCTGAACTTCAGTACTTTCACACAAACACAAGAGTGTTGTACACTGATCCACCATAACCTTATGAGCACCTTGTTTCTACACTCACTGCCCATTCTACTGACCATACAGGAGCACTCTGTACTTGTATAATTACAGACTACAGCCCATTTGTTGCGCTGTATACTCTACTACCCATTTTCACACTGTTCTTGGTCAGGACGGTGGATCATTCTCAGTGCCAACGACGTGGTGGTGGTGATAGTGTGTGCTGAGCTGGTATGAGTGAATCAGAGATAGTAATTCAGTTGTTGATGCACAGTTTGTGACACTGAGGTGTATAAAAACTCTAGCAGCACTGCTGTGTCTGATCCACTCATAGCATTACAGCACACACTATGTTAGTGTCGCTGCAGAGCTGAGAATGATCCACCATGGTCCTCATCATTGAAGAACAGGGTGAAAGGGGGAAAATAAAGTATACAAGCAACAAATGGACTGTAGTCTGTAATTAGGAAACTACAGAGTGCTCCTATATGTGTGGACAGTGAGTGTAGAAACAAGGAAGTGCTCGTGATGGTTGATCTGTGTATATTCCATCCATATTTCATCTAACCTGATATATAATAACTGTTTCATTTTTTCTTGCTACATTTTTGTCCAGAGGCCAGTTATTGACCACACATTACATACTTTCACATTCTCTGTAGGGTTAAATACAGCTCAATATTACTTTTAGCCATTTAATTTCATTTATTTTTTCAATTTTGCCTTCTCCTAGCGTACTTTTTATCACTTGTCAGTGAAGGGATAAAAGACTTGCTGATGCTCAGTTGTGCAGGGCCTGATAGACCGTTTAAATTCATTAGAAGTGAATGTGAGTGCTTTAAGGGGAACGCAGTGTTCTAGGGTCCTAGCCGATTTAGAACCCTAAATTGCATTTGCAAAAGGAGAAGAAAACATTATACATACATCTAAATACTTTATAACTTTGGGATTTTCCTGGGCATTCCACTTTTTGGGGGTTTTGTAACTAACAGACTGATCAGCTCAGACTGTTTCGAGTCACTCTCTCTCTAATACAGCTGCACTGTAGAGCTCTCTTGCTTGTGTTCCGGCTAAACGCATTAATGACACATCTCACTAACACAAAGTTAATGCGTTTGCCACACCTCTGGCCAACTCGAATAACTCTGCTGTCTTAAAATAACTGGTTTGGCCCATGGTTCATGAAAGACAGACTTAGCAGGAAAGAGCCACCGTAGAATAAATGAGTACAGACAAGAATAGAAGAGTCACTAGGCTCTTTCCTGTATTTCATTACCCAAGTTGAATTTTCACTTTTACTTTCTTCTCCCTTTTCCAATTCTATTCCATTCCTTACTTCTCCCTCTTTCTCTCAGACTCTTCAGCAGTTTAGGGGAGCTCCACACCATCTCTCAGAGAAGTTACGGCACCACCTACACCATCCGTCCGGGCAGCCGTTATCCGGTGACGCGTCGGACCCCCAGCCCTGGCTCCCCGGATCGTTCTGACCCCCTGGGACCAATCCGGGGCTTTGGCCTGGCCTCCTCCCCCACCACTCCCCCCACCATCCTCAAATCATCCAGCCTCAGTTTGCCTCACGAGCCAAAAGAGGTGCGTTTTGTCATGAGGAGCTCCAGCGCCCGGAGCCGCTCACCCTCGCCTGCCCACTCCCCCGGGCTGCCCACACCACTGCTTACCCTCCGCCCCTTTCACCAGAAGCCCCTGCACCTGTGGAACAAGTACGATGTGGGCGACTGGTTGGTGAGCATTAATCTGGGTGAACACCGAGAGCGCTTTCAGGAGCATGAGATAGAAGGCTCCCACCTGCCTGCACTAACCAAGGACGACTTTGCTGAGCTGGGGGTCACCCGTGTGGGGCACAGGATGAACATCGAGCGAGCACTGAAACAGCTGCTGGAGAGTTGACCCCTCGCCCGCCGCCATCTGTAGCTAGCCTAGCCACACGAGTCTCGTTCCCTTTTTTTTTGTTTTTGTTTTTGTTTTTGTTTTGTTTTTTTGTTTTGTTTAATGAATCTGTATTCACTTAAAGCCCCGAATCTTTTTATTGGTAAGCCCCACCTCTTTAGTAGCAGTTTCAAGCAAAACTGCCCCCCCCCCCCCCACATATTCCCCTCCCATCGCTACAACAGCCATAAAGAGTGGAATTATAGTGGGGCTCTGAATCACATGAAAATCATTTACTGCACCACTTTCATCACTGAACACAATAATCACCCTTAGTTTCCATCTCTCTTCTCCCTGTTTCCCCTCCTTTCCGTACCATCGGCCTATTGCTATCCGCCACTTAGGGTTCCCCCAGTCATTCAAAAAAAAAAACATGGAAATAATAACAACAAAAGGAGGGATGATGTTGGAAGAGGGAAGTTCAGTTGCCTTTCAGAATCTTTTCTAATACATGGATGAGCAGAGTGGGCGAGGTTGGGTTCTTTCTACCTGCCGCTCGCCCCCTTCTGGCTGAGGGACGTATTACATCTGGAGAATGTTAAACCAACACTAGTGGCTTTTTCATAATCAGACTTTTCCTTTTGGGAATCCCAGAGGGAATGTGACATTAGATAGGATATCTCAATGTATTTACATAGCTTTGAAAAAAGGAGAGAGACAAAGAAAAGGATGAACTGTGCAAAAGGGCACTAGTCTCTCTCCCTTAGATGATGTTTATTCCATCAATAATTTACTCATTTTTACCAATTATATACATATATATATTTGACAGAAAAGTATATAGATATATGGATATAACATTTTGTCATAAATATAAAACTTATATATGGTATTCTATATAAAGACACTGTTGATTTTTTTTTTTCCTAATGGTCATCCTTTTATGGACTGTAGCATGAAAAATCACATCACTAGGTGTGATAGGTATCAGATTTGTTAACAGCGCATTGTACCACCCCTTTTTTTCTCTTGCTTTATTTGATGAATATATTGTGGTTTATCAAAACTAGGTCTTCCGCCTACAATTAGGGCGTCCCACGGTGGCGAGTGCGTCGACTCCCTCTGTCTCGTACACAACACACGCTACTAAGTACTTGACATCATCTACGACACTGTCAACGAACAGCACACTCACACATGAATATTCCTCCATATCAAATTTTACCCAAAGTCTAAACCATCTTCACTCTATTTTAGTTTTCATTTGGTGATTTTTAAGTCAATTTGAGATCAGCTACGCAATAAGAGTGTGCACGTGTGTTTGTGTGCGCAGTAATGAGGCCACCGTGGGACATGAAGCATTTTTACCATACACGGTAGCTCAGCTGCATGTTACTGACAGATGTTTAAGATCTCATAAAAAAAAAACAGAAGGCAGAATCTATAATTGTAAGAGATTTTCTGAGCCACTACACAGGGGCTCATGTGGCTCAGGGGCTCTTCAGCTCTAAGCACTGAAGCATTTAGGCAGTTCATTTGGGCTTTCGGTTTTGTTTTTTAATTATTATTATTATGATTATTCTTTGTTTTCTGTTAAACCCCATCATAGGTGGATTTTGTAGCTTGTGAAATATAATGCTTAGAATAATTTTATATTAATTAAACTTAGATTGAATTTTAGAATGACTACAAAACAAAGCTAAAAAAAAGTTGTCCTTTCAAAACTCACAAGTGTAAATATGGACAAATTACAAATGATTTGCTTTTTATATCAATCACAAGCAATGTATATACAATAGTTTTCATATAAATTTTTAAAAATAAAAAAATATATAGATCTATATATGAATGTTTGGCATATATGCATAGTTAACCACCTGTCGAAAAAGGTG
This sequence comes from Hoplias malabaricus, assembly GCF_029633855.1. Classification (NCBI taxonomy): domain Eukaryota; kingdom Metazoa; phylum Chordata; class Actinopteri; order Characiformes; family Erythrinidae; genus Hoplias; species Hoplias malabaricus. Next base: position 13,459,511 of record NC_089810.1, read on the forward strand.
AAAAGATTTTATTCTTTGTATGGACAGAGTTTGGGGATGATTTGCACAAAACAAGGTGCTAGCATTCAAGCCATTCATTCTCATGTGTCCAGTTCCATCACCTCATTTCCATCGTCCCACCGAGAAACGCATCTCACACGAACATCATGCCAGAGTTCTGCATAGGGAACATAAGAACAAAAGAAAGGGTGTGTGGCCATGAATTGATAAGTTAATAAATGTCTGAAGAACTGTCAAAGACAATAATGTGAAACGCGGACAGTAGCTCGTGCTAAAACACAGAAACGCCTATGGGCCATCACTGGTGTTGGAATCCCTAAAGCAACAAAGTGAAGTCAGACTTGAAGAGCCAAGGACAACCCTTTCACGGTGCATCTTCCTGATGAAGTTTCTGGAGCCACCTCTTATCCCATGAAGCCGCCAGGAACAATTTGTGGAAGCCTCCTGGTGGCTGTGTTTCCAAATTAGCATCTCATCATTGAGTCTGAATCCAGATCACAGAGCTTTCCCTTGTGCCCTTCTAGCCGTTATGTCCCTGGATGAAACTGGGATTTGTGGAAGTCTCACTAGTCAGACTTTTTATTTCTTCCACTTTGAGTGTGGGGCTTGTGATGGAAATGCTGGAAAAGGGAAATGAACAGCCACACATCCCAAGAGAAGAATGAGAACTTTGGATTTTCATTTCCCTTCTCCAGCATTCACATGTTTTTAGTCTAAATATACACTTGGAAATTTAGGAGCCTTTTCAAATGAGATATAACACAAGTTAGCCAATCAGATGATGGGATATTATCAAATATATTCCAGAGAATCAGGAAATTATTTGTGTAAAATAAATACGATTTTTGGCATTTAATTAAAATGTTACAGATGTTAACCCCGTCAATTAAACACTCAAATTAAATTTTTTTTTCTCATTAAGCCATTAACAATAGAGTGAGAAGAGAACAAAACTTAATTTTCCCAGATTTACAACGAGGCCTTCCAATTTTTTCAACCTCTACAGAATCTAGAAGGGTGCAGAGAAAAAACTGTGTTCATTTGGAGTCAGAACCCTGAGAAAACTGTGACTTCCATTCATGTTGTTCTCCAGTGCATATTCTTTCCTTTTTATTATTATTAAAGCTCAGTCATTTTAAATTTAAAGTAATTATATCTGACATTTTAATCTGGAGACGTGGAAGTAGCTTCACGAGTGAATTATTTATGGTTCTCTCCAGTGTTACCAAACCAGTGTATGACGTTGTATGTATTAAGAAAGCAGAACACATGTTTATGACATGGCTTTATTGTATAGGGCCCTTTCTGAGAACAAGAGAGAAAGAGAGAGAGTAGATGACTTGTGTACTTCTGCTCTGCACTGGATTCTAAACTGACAGCCTTCACCCATCAGCCATCTTCACATCTATCAGTCCTCTCTCTGAGCCTCTGACATTCATGCATTGGTCTGACATTTTCATTTTCCTGCACTCTCCTCATCCCCTTTCTTTATTTGGGATATTTATTTTTGTGCTTGTGTCTGTGTGGAGTGATTAGTAATTACAAGTGAAAGAAGAAAAGAAAAAAAGAACGTGCCAAAAAGTATGTAGTTTTAGATTTCTTTTGACACTAGTTTGGTTGAGGTCTGAAGCTGTTAGAATCAGCACTATGGTGCCACCTCCTGGAAATCTTGAGAACTCCAGACAGTTCCAGCTGCATCTTGCATTTTACCTAGGATTTTTTTTTTCCTCTTTTGGTATGAGTCACATGCATTTTTATGTTTTGTAAAGTATGACACTAACCTGTCCTGTTTTTTTCTGGGCTTTTCATGGATTTTTCAGTTCTGGTTTTGAGTATCAGGTTTTGTTTTTGGTTGAACTCCAGCAAGCTTTTGAGTGACTGACTGCATTAAAGAGACTTCCCCCTTCCTCTTCAGTGATGCAGCTCAGATACAGGAGGGCTTTGATTCTTTAATAAAAGTGTGGCAATGGAAATTGCAAATAATTTCTTTTTTTTTTTTTTCTTTTTTTTGTAACTTTACCATATTTAACAAAAATGGTTGGGGGAAACGTGAAATAAAACACATCATTCACATTACTATGCTCGGTAGAGTTGTCAATCTTGTTCCCTGACCAACAAAAGCACAATAAAAAGGGTAAGAAATGCATTTATCATTGTTTTCTGATGAATTTTCATGTCCTGAAGAGTCACTGTGTAACTGTGTATTCCAGTTTTCAGGTTGAGATCATGTGTCACTAAACTGATCAACCTGAATTAAGGCACGTTTTTAATTCATTATTGAGCCATGCATACTGTAAAATGCTGTCCTGGTTTACATTACTGGGTATGCAAAATAAACCGCATCCCTCAAGCCAAAATCTCAAGAAGCAAACGTCAAACATAACGTAGCCAATCAGTCTTCAAATCCCACTTCCTGAAGAGACAGTGCAATGATGAGCAAATCGTTTAAATCCTCTATTTAGTTGCAAATGATCATTTTGCACATGTTGAAATTAATTTATTTTCTGAAAAATAAAAGCCCAATTGTGAATTTTGTACCATCAACATGTTCCAAAAAAGACAAAAAAAAAAGATACAAATTTATGTAATGACTGGGTTTTAAATGAGCATCTGAGGTGCTGAATCATTTGGAATTAAAGATGGGGTGATGTTCACCATTCTATGAAAAACTATGTGGACAAACAGTGCAACAACTCTGTACAAACAGTACAGCGACCCAGCAGTAGCTGGCTGTGATCTTTGGGTCTCACATTAAAACGTATCGTTTCTGTAGTAGAAATCACTGCATGGGCTCAGAAACTTCCCAGAACATTAGTGCACATGGGTGAAATGCACACCTCTGATGGCACCGTTAACGCTAAATGATATATAGGGGTTTTGGAGGGAAAGCCTTGCTTATTTCAGTAGGACAAGGCCAATCCATTATCTGCAGGGTTTAAAACTACAGTTGATCTCCTCTGTTCCAAACTATTTACAGTGTTGTTTAAAGTAGAGAAAATGCAACACAGTGGTGAACATGCCCCTGTCTCCACTTTATTTGGAACATGTTTGGCAACAAATTCATAATGGGTAATTTATTTAATTTTTTATTTGAAATGTTATATTTATATTAGTATCAACTAAATGATTTGCACATCATTTTTGCAGTATCTCAACTTTTTTTTCCAGGCCATTTCTTCAATGAAGCATACACACAGTCATTTAAAAGACACTGTATCCATTAATCAACCAGTTCCCGACCCACTGTTACCGCTGCCAGTGAAGTACTCACCCAGATATATGTACTGATTCTAGTAAAGCCAGCTACTGCCTCATTGCTAGAACAAAGACAAGGTAATATAAGCAACAGTATTTAATTGCAGCTCATACAAATATGCTCCCACATGATCACCAAAGGCTCAATAAAAGCAGCCACAATAAAAATGAGTTTGCAGTCTAAAACACATTCATAGATTTCAGCTAGATTTTAAATGACTAGTATGCACATGGTGCTTCATACTACAAAACACAGAACAACTTCACAGTTTGTGCAAAATATTGATTTAACATTGATATTTGTCATAAATCACCCGAGCAAATCTACCACTGGACAAGCTGTGGCTTAATTACATGTGTCTCATACAGGCACCCAACAGTAAATAACCCATAGAATGGCAAAATGGGTTCAAGAAGTTTTACCATCACACTAATGCCACACTCAGCCCTTTACTAAGCACAGGCTGCTGGGACATTAATGTAGTGCTTTAACAAAAATATCCTATAAATAGACTGGTTGCCTACCACTGCTTCTCACAGTATCAAAAGAATGAAAAACCATCTACAACAGGTTTACAGAGGCTTTCCGCTAAAACATCACAGGTATTAAAGGTGTCCATCTTACTGAAGAATCTCCTCTCACCCCTGTACACAAACATATAACAACTAGCAAGCATCACGAACTAGTCTTAAATTATTTGTTGTTATTCATTTGTCAGGGTCTGGGAAAAACATAGAAAATCTCAACAATTAAAGACAATATTTGTTCCGTATTAAGTGTGTGCACCCTTCACCTTTCGCTGTTTTGGGGAGACTTTGTGTGGACCGTCCATTGCTCTGAGAACATCAACAGCTTTTATGAATAATACACAATTCAAAGAAAATGTTGATTCTCATGTTTTTCTCTATAAATGCTTTAAGACTTACATCTGGACCAAAAGTAAAAAAAACGGTAAATATAGTAAATGTAATAGTGACAAGTTTTGTTTTGGAGACTATTGTTTTTTCTCTATTTTTGTTTTATCTTCCTTTCTTATAGCGAACCCATTTATAATTATTTCTAAATAAATTAGTGATTGGACTTAAATAGCCGAACGTGTATTTTAGGTCTAACACACACACACACAGTGTGAATTTACAGCATACTGCCAACTCTCGTTGAATAGGACCTACTGTTTAATAACATTTTTAGTGAAATTTCAACACCTCCGTGTATTTAATACCAGTCTTTCCCTTTTTACGTTTTTTTTTTTTCAGTCTGTGATCAGCATACTTAAAGTCCTGAAAAAACTTATATCTAAGCAATTCTGTATACTATGCAAAGTCTATCAATTCCATACAAAATTTCAGTATACTAATGTCATCAAAGGTCTGAGGTGGTACTTTTTTCCAGGTAGTTTCAACATGTCTTCAGGATGGTTTTATGAGCAGCCATGATTTCACCAGCACAGTCTTGCCACAACATTGTTTGGCCGACATTCAGCTTTACGGTTACCAACAGAAGCAGGGAGAAAAGATCAAGCTCAGTCCGTTTTCCCCTCTTTATCTGATGATGATGATTCTTCTTTGTTCTCCAGCTCAAAATTCTGCAGCAGAGAAGCACACATCAATGAAAAATAATGTAAAATACACTAAATAGATAGAACACAGAATTATAGGTAAGGCACTCACCTCCAGTTCTCTCATCACCTCGTCCATAAAGTCACTGGAGTTCTTTTTGTAGGACAAGGCCAAGTTAATTGCATCTTTAAAAACCTGGAAACACATTTAAGCGCATTACACTATCAGTGCATATGAAATGTTTTGTTCCAAAATGCACTAAACACCACATTCATTAATGTCCTGTATCTAAATGATACACATTACTGAGACTTTATACACACAAGAACAAGCAACACGACAAACAGAACTACGTATACAAGCATCATGAAAAAAAAAATAGTTGCATAAAGGTTTCAGGATACGTTCAGAAAAGGTAGGGCCACTGGTTGCAGGACCTCATTAATGTAGCATTGGGCTATAAATTGCCTGTAATAAAGACCAAAGGTGATCCGTGATCTTGACAAAGACCCCAGTGTATTCACAAAGGAGCTGGGAGTCACTGACGAATACCTGCTTCCATGAAAGTCTGGCACAATACCATTGCAGTCTTTGGCGACGTTAACATGGTTTTAAGGGCAGTCATTGTAACCGTCTGCATGCCTATAGCCCTGCAGCCATCTGCCAGTGGAGCTAGCACTTACAGGATGATTCTTGGCAGGCATCACTGCTCACTCAATGTCCGCAATTGTAGCTGCTTGGTCACTCCACGCGTGTCAGACAATCCATCAGTCATTGGAATATCTCACAGTGTCATACCTACACACCATGTTTCACTCCTATTGGAGGATTCCTTCTGGCTGCAACTATTTTTTTGACAGTGAGTGTATATAAAAATTAAATAATACATTTTTACATCTCTGTTGTTGGATCACCAAGGGTGACGTATTATAATTGCGTCTTTAAATGAGCAGTGTTTAAATGTCACCTTAACCACATTGGTCCCATCAGCAGCAGATACAAAGTAGAAAGGCAGTCCCAGCTTCTTAGCAAAGTTAAAGCTCTTCTGTGTCACCCTCATGTCAGCTGATAGAACAAAACAGTAAAGATGTAAAATGAGAGTCAGTGCCTGTAAGTTTGTGACACATTTATCAAGGACTTTATGAAACTGAAATAATACTCACCATCTATTTTGTTAGCAACTACCAGACAAGGGATTTCTGGTCTGTATTCTCGCAGCTCTTTATACCAGTTGGCAAGATTCTTATAAGTTATTTTCCTCTGGACATCAAAGACCTTTTAGTAAATATGGACATACATAAAGTTACTTAAAAAGTACATCTGACTTCTTTACCCATTATCACTACTGAAAGATACTATGCTGAGTGTGAGTCAAAGCAGTTCAAAGCAGTAGTGTTTACCATAATACAAGCATGTGCTTTGTGGTAGTAAGATGCGTGCATGCTCTGAAACCGCTCCTGCCCAGCTGTGTCCCAGAAATCTGTTACATACATACACACATACATACATACATACATAAATGCTTTTGTTTTTCATGCTTTGTTAACCTACCCTGAACACAGGAGTAACAGCTTAAACCTATAAATAAATGTTTAACTCTGTAATCCAAGACTCCTAGAAATTTTACATATTTCACAGAAAATGTATTTGATGATGTCTAAAACAGAGGCCTTTAAATAAACATAATGAATAAGGTTCCTAGGATTCAAAGTCCATATTTAAAAACACTTCTACATTAATTACATTTTGTATATTTATACCCTGAAAGAACACAGCAATGTGGTGATTTTGTTTATATGTTTTTATCATATTTGTTTCAAACGTTGTCCGAAAACTGCTGAGTTAAACTTCACTTAAATGTCTTTCAATACTGGCCATCTGAAGTTTGTTTTTAGAAGTGTATAAAAAGCACACAGACCAACTTACCAACTAAAACAGGCCTTCCATTGATGGTAGTGGTGTACTTGTACAAAGTCAGAGCATAGGTTGACAGCTGCTGAGGACGACTAACAGATGCGATAAGGATTTAATACCCTTTTTGAAACCACACTTAAAGACACACCGACAAATTGATCATTCATTCATGCATTGACTGACTGATAGATTGATTGATGGAAAGATGTCATATTTGTAGTCTTATAATAATGTTTTGGGCGGCACGGTGGCGCAGCAGGTAGTGTCGCAGTCACACAGCTCCAGGGGCCTGGAGGTTGTGGGTTCGATTCCTGCTCCGGGTGACTGTCTGTGAGGAGTTGGTGTGTTCTCCCCGTGTCCGCGTGGGTTTCCTCTGGGTGCTCCGGTTTCCTCCCACAGTCCAAAAACACACGTTGCAGGTGGATTGGCGACTCGAAAGTGTCCGTAGGTGTGAGTGAATGTGTGTGTTGCCCTGTGAAGGACTGGCACCCCCTCCAGGGTGTATTCCCGCCTTGCGCCCAATGATTCCAGGTAGGCTCTGGACCCACCGTGACCCTGAACTGGATAAGCGCTTACAGATAATGAATGAATGAATATCTAGCATGTTGTCTTACTGTCTGTTGTCAAGTATTCATATTATTTCGGCAGTAAGAAACCTTTTGATCACATGTAAATTCACCGTGATTCAAAATTGGGCACAGGTATTAATAATTTTGTGCAGTAGACAGACTGACAGACACAAACTAAACACAACAATAAACCATTCTTATCAAAGGATACTATCCATCCATAAGGAATCTTTCCATTAACCTGTAAGAGAAATCCAATGCCAGGGTTTAGAAAGCATCATGTTATCAAACATTGTTATCCTATATTTTTGTGTTTATATTTCTTTATGGCTGGTATATGCAAATTATCTCTGTTCCAAATGGAACAGGCTTCACTGTATTGTGCTTCAAATGTAATTTAAAATATATTTACAGAGTTAAAATGTTGCAAACTAAATTGATAGATTTATGCCCAATCTTTGATTTTTTTAATCGAAGACAGGCTCTTATTTAAGCATAGTTTTATAGCTATGTAGTTTGTAAGTTATACACTGCGGAGTGAACAGTACAAATAGAAGCTTTCAGAATTCTCCCAAATTACTGAGAGGAAAGGCTGGTTTTAAATATGTGCGGTCATTAACCGCAAGCTAATGAAGTAAAAGAATTATGCAAAAGTCAAAGACATGACAGCACTCAGCCTGAGCCGTTTTCAAACTAAGAACACCGAAGGCTGAGAAAACCGACGGCAAACCTGGGTTTATTAAAATGCCCTGAATGACAAAACTTACTTAGATTTGCCAACGGCACTGTCTCCGAGGCAGATAATCTTCACCTGTTCGTCTGCGTCGTATTTGTCCTGTTCCAGTTCAGGAAAACTGTTCGCATCCTCCGCCATTCTCAGACAAGATTAACGGCACCGTTAACCGCTAGCCCCGTTAGCCGGCACTCAATCACATATAACGTTTGTCTCTTCGGTCTTGTACTGTTAACGTTAGCTAACGAGGAGTCCGTCAACAGACTACTGTCTACCCTGTCTGAATAACAGCAGCATACACCTACATTAGCTCGTCTAGTTTATAAAACTTCCGCCGAAGACGGGGCTGAAGCCTGTACCTCGTCTTCATGTGAAATCACAGCTGTGCAGTGAAGGTTAGCTGTGAGAAAAGAGATAAACAACAGGCTCGTGGTTAAGTGTCAGCAAACCCACCGCAAATCTCTGAGAGCTTTAATCACAGACTAAACGCGACCTTAATTCTGAATGAAATCCCTCAGTAAATTGGCTCGGCATGTCTATTTAGCTCCTCTAGTGTTAGCGCCACTGCTAGTCTTTCTCATGCAGCTCCTCTGTTTCTATGCAACGAGACGCTAACAGAGCGGAAATATACTCTGTTCCTCCTCCTCCTCAGAGAAAGAGAGAGAGCGCCCTCTGCGCTGACTCTCGGTACAGTGTACTACTGGTCATGAAACTATGGCTGCTAGACTCAAAGGGTGTACATTTTCAACTGACGTGCAGACTGACCAATTAAATGTTTACAGAGAAGGTTATCGACCAATAACGCTACAGCCAGACCGTCCAATCCGAAGATTTTAGGCTACTTCACCACGCCCTCTTCTCACTCAAGCGAACCAATCGGAGTAGGGGAGGGCGGGACTAGTTTGTGAACGAAACGCTTCTCGGAATTATATGTAAGTTCTAGAAAAACAAAATCCCAGACGTTTGTGAAATTCCGCCCGGACGTTTTTTAAGTCTGAAAAAGAGGCCATGTCCGGGTAAAAGAGGACGTCTGGTCACCCTAGTTATACATGTGTTAAGTCTCCCCTAAGTAGTGACATCACCTGCATTTGTGTAATATAATCATAATTTAAAAAACGATAAAAAAAAATTATAACGTGATGACATGGAATACACTCATTACATGAGTCATTTAGGCACAGTGACAAGTGCAGTGGGAAGTGGCTCTGAGGTGGAGAAATTAGCTCCACAAAAAGGGAAGTGTGAAGGTGGTTTGGTATTAATCCAAGACAGGCTCTTATTTAAGCATAGTTTTGTAGCTATGTAGTTTGTAAGTTATACACTCTGGTCAATCTTGCATTTGATATTATCTAAGAATATTTTTAATTTAATATGATTAATATAATATTTATTTTGTTGCAATAGTGTGTTCTTGAAATTAATAAAAATATTTGTTACTGTTTTACCTTATTACCAATAATATGGTTATCGGCAAAATACCCTGCAATATTGTGATATTATTTTAGAACCATATCCTCCACCCCTAATATGTAGTTTGGTTTCTATTTAATGGCCTGCAAAATGTATGGCATTGGAATTCAGGCAGTTTTTTTATTTGTTAATTTGTTTTTTGTTTTGTTTTTTTGGTCAAGTTAATGTGCTTGACCCTTTATTGCCCTAAGCCTAGGTCCTTGTTGAATTATACACTGTTTTTACATCATCAGAGAGTGAACAGTAGGGTGTATGTCCATATTTAGCTTGACATCATGCATAACATTAAAAGACATTTGATAAAGCAATATTCCAGTTAAATCTTATGGCACGGTGGTGCAGCGGATATTATCGCAGTCACACAGCCCCAGGGACCTGGAGGTTGTGGGTTCAAGTCCCACTCCTGGTGACTGTCTGTGAGTAGTTTGGTGTGTTCTCCCTGTGTCTTCATGGGTTTCCTCCAGGTGCTCTGATTTCCTCCCACAGTCCAGAAACACGCTGGTAAGTGGAATGGTGACTCAAAAAGTGTCCCTAGGTGTGAGCGTGTGTCACACTGTGAAAGACTTCCGCTACAGGGTGTGGTCCTGCCTTGCGCCCAGTGATTGTGGGAAGGCTCCAGACACACCATGACCCTGAACTGGATAAGCGGTTACAGACAATGAATGAACTAATAAATCTTATGACTGTTATAGTTTTTGATTTTGGCATCAAGGTCAATAGGAGAAATAGGTGCACAGATGCTCACATTCCTGTATTTAAAAAGGGCACTTTAATTTAGATGCAAAGGTTGTGGAAGAAATAGCACACTTCAGAATCCTTGTGGAAAGGATGAGTAGTACAGGTGATAGGTACAAAAAGTAAGAAAAGCTAGAAAAGTCTGTCTGACGGTGGAACGTGAGGATTGAGACGTGAGAATAAATGGCTGTAGCTTGCTATTCAACTATGGTGTCTCTCGCAGAGTCTATGGCCTGCGTGTTAACATTCTATTTGTAAGCCCATAGAACAGTATTGTACAGGGAAACTGTGATATTCTTCCATTAAACTATCTCTGTTACACTCCATGTGGGGTGTCCAGCATGATTTGCTGAAGAAGATAGAGATAAGTGCTAATTTACTTCTCATTCCTCCCTGCATCCCACGTTACACATTAATCCAGTTCAGGTTGTAGGTCCAGATCCTACAAAGAATCACTGAGCGCAAGGTTGAAACATACCCTGGCTTTGTCAATCTAATAGACCTGCTTTTACACCAATGTCGATAGGAAGCTATATAATATATGACAGGTAATGACCCTGCTAGTCTATAAAATCGTCTACCAACTAAACAAGTTTACTATCTTAAACTACCTTTTAATCAGCTGACACAGTGAAAACAACAAAGAATATACATTTGTTTTATTCTTAGGCAGCAGTGACAGCACTAATGAGAATCATAAACAAAGTCAAAATATTCCCTAGCAAAACAAACTCTGCAAAGACAAAAATGGACGTTTATTTGGATAAACTACCATCTTTTAACAATGCTGATCCAATCTTGTTTTCATTATGAAAACACAAAAATCTGTGAACAGTTCCCAAACTATAAATCCCTCAAAGCCCATGGGAATTTCACCAATGGCTTGTAGCTGGTTGCATTCAAGGAAAAGTTATCACAGCAGCCGTCACTTTTATTCAATGTTTCTCCCTTTAAAGCAAGATATTAATAATTTTAATGGTATGTAATAAAATGTAAGATACAATAAGGATGATGAAGTCATGTTATAGTGTACACCTATCAACCATAACATAATGGCTGCTACACTCACTGTCTATTCACTCAGCTCCAATGACCATACAGGGACACTGTGTAATTATACACTTACAGACAGTACATCTGTTGCTCTGCATACGTTGTTTGCCCACTTTCACCCTGTTCTTGAATGGTCAGAGCCCACCACAGAGCAAGTATGGTTTGTGTGTTGGATATTTCTCTGACCTGGTGATGGTGGTGTGTTAACGTGTGTTGAACTGGTAAAAGTGGAACAGACATAGCAATGCTGAAGCAAAACCTAGCAAGTAATTTAACACAATTTCAAATCTAGCCACCTAATTTAATGGTTTTCCTTTCCATCATGAGACTTATTAACTGAAGCATTTCACATAACACCATCATAACATTTCACATATGAAAGAAGAAGAAAAAACTAATCTACAGTACAGCTTTGACGACAAAATACCTCCAAATTTGTGGTGAAAAAAAAGTCTTTGTTGGTATTTCATCGTCTGTTAATGACTATTCATTGACCATGGCGCCCCTGTTAATGATCAATACAAGGCAAATCATTTTGCTGAAAGAAGAATATTAAAAATATTAAATGCACACAATCAGAGACAATGAATCCAGCTACATCCTTTCCACAGTTTGAGGCCTGAGAACAGGATATTTCTTGTTCTGTGTATTTTAATGTCTTTAATGATCCAGTGTATTGAGATTATTCTCACAGCTTTTTGAATTGGTTCTATTTACAAATGCATGGTGGTGCAGCAGGTAGGTGTCGCAGTCACACAGCTCCAGGGGCCTGGAGGTTGTGGGTTCGATTCCCGCTCCAGGTGACTGTCTGTGAGGAGTGTAGTGTGTTCTCCCCGTGTCTGCGTGGGTTTCCTCCCACAGTCCAAAAACACACATTGGTAGGTGGATTGGCAACTCAATTTGTGTGTGTGTGTGTTGCCCTGTGAAGGACTGGCGCCCCCTCCAGGTAGGCTCTGGACACATTGGACCCTGAACTAGATAAGCGGTTACAGATGATGGATGGATGAACAATACAGGTGTGTTCTCTAAATGTTTTTTTTTTAATTTGTAAAATAAAAATTAATTTAAACTTTATTTTTATTTTTTCAACTCTTTAGAGGAGGAAAAAAAGCAGTCCAAACAAGAATGGTCATGCCACATAAAGGTGAAAAATATATTCTTACTTCCCCTTCTTTTTTTAAATGTATTCTGCTGTTTTACAGAATCAAGCACATACCAAGTACATTCCAACCATAAAACAAAAGTTTAAGAGGCTTCACCTGTTTCTCCAACATGAGAAAGACTGAATAGCTGCATTGAACAAGGAAGTGGAAGAAAAGAGTAATTTATGAAAGAGTATTTTTCTTTATTAAAGAACTTTTTTGCAGAAGGGCAGTGGATAATCATGAATTATCCTTTATTGTATAAAGTGTGAGATATTTCTGAATATCAATTATTGACTGTCAAAATGTATTTATATAGTGCTTTTTACAACTGATTTTGTTGCAAAGCAGCTTTACAGAAATCCAGAAACAGGACAAAAGATCAACAACAAAAAATAAATATTAAAAAATCCTGGTGAACCAAACAAATGCAACAGTCCTCCTCTAGTCAAAACCACTTAAAATTATGTAAAAGGTCACAGCTGGTCTGGGGTTGGTAGCAGGAGACACCAACGGTTTGTTTTTCATCAGTGTCAGGTGGGCAGTCATTTACTTGGAAAAGTCTACACAGATTAGCTGTGTTTTGCATTCATGTTGTACAGAGAACATGAACATTTTCACAGAAAGTAAAGTGATTCCAGAAGATTGGAATATAACTGATTAACTAAAAAGAGAGGACAAGATGGAAAGATAGACGGAGAACACCCTAAAACACCATCCATCCATCCACCCCACGATCCACAAGCCAGAGAGATTGCATGCAGAGCAGCAGGATGACAGCATGAACCCTTTGAACTACAACCTTCATCTAAAGGGAAATTTAATTTCCAAAAGCTAAACTACACAAGTGAGTTTTGAACCTAGACTTGAATACAGTGACAGTGTCTGAGCCCAGAGTTCTTAAAGACCCTGGCTGCAGCCATCTGAACTAGCTGAATTGTTAGCTTGCGGTAATATCCTGATAAAAGTGCATTGCAGTAGTCTAGACTTAAAGTAATGAAAGCACATACTAATTTTTCTGTCTTAAACAGGGATATGACCTTTCTTAGCTTGGCAATGTTACGAAGATCAAGAAAAGCTATACTAATTATATTAACTATGTGTTAAAATTATATATCTTAGTAAATTATTACTCCAATATTTTAGCTGATGATCCAGGTACACCAGGGATATCATCCAGATACTACATCAAGTCTTGGTACTGTGTTTATTGTGGCTTTTGGACCTAAAAGTCTGATAAGACTGATATTCTGAAAGCAGGTCAGGATTGGCCTCATTGTTGTGTGTTTCCATAACACAAAGGACGTAAGACTTGCTCTAAAGCTCTGATCAGTGTGGCAAAGCACCTGCAATTTTGGATCCTAAGAGCACACAAGAGAATATTGCCTTAACCACCATGACAGGTACCAGTGACATGGTGTCACGGCTGCAGGGAGGACAAGGAGACGGACGTAAATGCAAGGAATTTATCAAACAGGACGGAAACAAAAATACAAACAAGACAAACATGGGTAGATACAGGGAAACTAGACAAGACTAAACTATGAACTAAACAAAGACAGACAGGGAAGAGCCATGAACTGGGGTAGACACATGTAAACAGAAACACACATATACACACATAAGACCAGACCAAGGAGCACTAAATCCACAGGGGTATATAAGGACAAGAAAAACTAGGAACACCTGGAGACAATTGGACAGAGACAGGACTAAGGTGGGTCTAGGGCAAAGACAGGAACAACAATAAACAGAGCCATGTGCTACATGAGCACATGGAGGGAATACAGATAGGACAGGGCCAGGGCGTGACACATGGGCACTGATTATGGAGGTATATTTGGTGCCTAATGAGTCCACTGATTGGTCAGAAGGGTTCACTGATCTCTGATCAGTGCCCCTTAAAGTTTCCCCTTTAAAAAATACAGGTGTGCAACTCACATTGCACAGATTCACATATTGGTTTGTGAATATGCAACTTTTGTGCTTGTTTCATACGAGTGTGTGAATGTGTTTTGCACAATATTCACCGCTGCAACTGTAGCAAAACTAAGCGTATGATATTTTTGTACTTGTGTGTGTGTGTAGAATTAGATTTGTGCACCTGCAATAAAGAATTTGTGAAACTGTAAAGAATATGTAACTGTTAAGTTGTATTTGTTCGAGAGGAAAAAAGATGACAGGTTTACGACTCCTGAAGAGATTTTCTTTGTGACTTTAAATGTAATGATACACACGTGTGACTATTCTCTAACTACAAATTTCACCGTCACAGGTGCTCAGGGGTTTTGCACAAAATATACCTCCATAACTGAAATATCCCTAAATATGAGTTTTATGCTGGTTACAATTGGACTGGTCATTTTCTTCAATGGCCTGGAAAACCTGTCCATTTTCTAAATTAAATTACTATTTATTTTTTTGTAATTTGTTGCAGGCGTCAGTTCGTATTTGCTAGTAAAATTTTCACCAAAACTGAAATGGAAAGTTAAAACCTAAAAGATCTTTGTACGGTTTCCATTTATAGACAGGTCCTAGTACGCACACTAATCAACGTGTAATGTTTTCGAAATACTTCCATTTTACTAGCGAAGACCACACCCAGAGAAGCGTCGGAGAGGGGAGTGAACTCAGAAGGTTTGGGCTGGAGTTTGAGGTGGCTCAGCACCCAACCCCCCCCAGGGCTTAAATGGTCAGAATAAAAAAGGGAGGAGACGGGGTGGTGGTGGGTGCAACGTTGTTCAACACAGGGATGGAGTGAGAGTGAAGGGGTATAAATGAAGCTGTGGAAAAGGTAATTGGGGTGTGGTCTAGCTCCCAAAACTACATCACATGGTGACTTCACTTTTAAAGTTGTACAGAGTTTTATATGTTGAGTGTTTTATGTTGGGTTCACAATGAAAAGTTATAGTTGTTTCTGGTTGTAGTAAATTTGCATTTTGTATTTGTTTTTGTGTTTTTGATTTTGATTGTGATATTGAGATATTTCTTATAAAATGTATAATCTTGTTTTTACAGTACTTTACAAAATGATGTTATTGCTTTCTGAAATATTAATTGCATTTATTGAAATTTTTACAGCAAGAAAAATAGTCATAAGATCCAGGTGCAGGTTTTTGTTTTGTTTGTTTATTTGTTTTGTTATCTGTTTGTGCTTTTTATTTTTACTTTTTAATCTTGATAGATATTTTGTTTCTCTCTTAACTTGAGACAATGCCTAATAGATTTCAATGAACTTTCATAAGGTTTTATGCAGAATTGACAAACGCATTATTCCATGAGTTATCAAATGTTTAATCTATATTTTTGGTGTGGATTAAATATAATCATCTGTCTCCATTTGCCTATGTTTATGCTCTGCCGTGCAATACTTACCATACTTTACTTACTGGAATGAAAATGAAACCATTTATAGAAACATGTTGAAAGATTATTATGACCTTAATATTACTATTAAGGTAATATTATTATTACCTTATTATACTATTATATATACTAGTATAATTATTTTACTCACAGGTTACCTATTTAGCATTAATTCAAGAACCACTTCAAAGGCAAAAAGTTCAGTGTCTAAAAATAAATTATAGTTATTAGAACTGCACATTTATCACATTATCTTGACAATGCATCTCACTGTATCATTCTCAAAATATGTCCTCTGTCAACATTCCCCACATTCTGTGTCATTAGGCACGTACCACTGACTTTCCCAGCACCTAAGAGCCAATGTGCCCCACTTTCTAGACATAGCATAGCTGCTTGTATTCTAGACACAAACGAGGTTAACCAAGTACTGGATCAACACTCAGATTTTTTAAAAGGCTCTTCATTTTTAAGAATTTGAAGATTTATTTTTAAGCATTTGAAACTTTTAAACACAAAAGAACTGTTTCATTGTATTTCATTAAACAATTTTATTGCAGTTTTTAATGTAGATTAAAGGTTCAAATTTTTTATCAGAGAAAATTGGAAACAAATTATGTGCATGTAAAACTATTAGGATTGACATTGGAGCTCTGAAAATAAATAGTCCACATATTAATAAAACCCATAAGTACTGGCAGCTACAGTGGAATTACTTAGACTAGTAATTAACTAGCTATTAACTAGAGGCATTTTTCTTTACAATGCAGTCTATGCACAGAGCCATTTGAACAGAAAATGATTCTTTGTCCGGTTCAATGTTTCTTCTTTATGATGGAATGTATTTTGTAAACAGCTCTTGTTAAATACTTGTTAAAATTGCAAATATTTACATTAGTGAATCAAGAGGCAAATATACACAGCAAATTCACCAGTGTTAAATCAACACTGTGTTAAATTAACACTGATAGTGTAATAATGTAACACTCCCAGTGTTACATTAACTCTAATAGTTTTGATTTAACACTGGAGAATTTGCTGTGTATCTGCTAAAAGTAAGCGTACTTCTGTGATACAAACTGCTAGAAATGAAGCGAGCTCGTGGGTGTCGCAACAGGTTAGTGTCGCTGTCACACAGCTACAGGGATCTGGAGATCCGCTCCGGGTGACTGTCTGTGAGAAGTTTGCTGTGTTCTCCCCGTGTCCGCGTGGGTTTCCTCCCACAGTCCTAAATGAATTACAAAGTGTACACATGATTCGTGAACAAACGCCAAATCTGTCAAATTTACAAAGTGCTTCTTTAAGGTCATTTAAAAAACGTTATATGTGGCTTGTCAAATGTTTTTATTTTTTTATTTGTATTTGTTTATTTATTTTTGTAAAGGCAGTGGTTCTGTGTAGAATTGTGAGGACCCAAAAAACATTTGAAACTACCGTGTAATTATTTAAGACGGAATACCTGTTACAGATGGTCTTTAAGATGTTTTGACAAATGCTTTCTAGATCCATACATGAACTCAGCGGTGTTTAGTAGTACTGTTAAAAACCACAGAACCACCTGATGTGCGCGTGCGTGTGTGGGTGTTTCTAAATGAACTGTCCAACATCTGCTCCGCCCCCCGCACTTTATTTTGAACACATTTTGAAGAGGAACAGAAATACATACAGGTGTGTACACAGCTCAGAGCTCTCTCTCTCTCTCTCTCTCTCTCTCTCTCTCTCTCCTTACTGATATTTTGACATTAAACTGGATCTGTAGCCGGGAATAAACATGGCTTCCAGACCCTCTCTGACTGAGGATGACTTCTCCTGCCCCGTGTGTTGCGATATCTTTCGCGACCCCATCCTCCTAGCCTGCTCTCACAGCATGTGCAAAGGCTGTGTGCGGAACTTCTGGGACCAACGAGGGGCTCTGGAATGTCCCATTTGCAGAACCGTCTCTTCCAACTCTGAACCCCCCACCAACATCGTGCTGCGGAACATGTGCGAGGCCGTGTTGAAAGAGAAGAACCGCAGGTTCTCGGTGGAGATGGAGGGGCTCTGTGGTTTACACCGGGAAGCCCTCACTGTCTTCAGCCACTTGGAACAGAGGCCCATCTGCGCAACGTGCAAGAACTCCAGCCTGCATAGCAAACACTCCTTCTGCTCCATACGGGAGGCATCACACAACCTGAAGGTATGGGGTAGTAGATTTTATCCCTGGTGCCTCTTCAGAAATGGCAACAAATCTAAGGCTTTCAACTCTAGCTCAGTGTCTACAAAGAAAATCAAAGTATGAGAGTTTATTCTCACATTTTAGTTTCTCACACACAGATCTACACGTGTTTTAAAGCAGGCACCAAATACAACATAGACTTGTTTCCCAAACATGAACTAAGCCATGTGTTTCATAAAGCAGGATTTCTTAGTTAGCCAGATAACTTAAGCCCAAACTCAAGCCTATCCAATAAGACTAGAGCCTTAACTAATAGTCCTCAACTTTAGGTTTAAGTTAACTGGCTAACTAAGAAATCCTGCCTGGTCTTGGAATTGCAGTGTGAATGGTGAATCCCAATTGAAAACTATATTTGGTGAATGTTTAGGCTTAATATTGACTCTTGAGAATCATACTACGTAACCCAATAGTGTTCATTAAGAAAACTGTTTATTTATTGAAATATCTTGTAGATGGATGACAGAGTGTAAAAGTTTGGAAGTCCAAACATGAGAGCAGTCCTGTTAGACGGGTCCTCCCAGACCCATAGCCTTCTATCTGGCTATCAAGCTCAAAACAAAGCAGGTTTCGTATGACAGCAAGTAATTAATGATCCTTGCAGAGAACAGATCTAGAGATATTTGACTAATTTGTCATTTTTGTTCTGACAACATGTACACCAGTCACTGATAACTGTCTGCTGAAGACAGACGTAACCAGTCCCAAAACAAACAAGTAAAACCGATTCACAAAACAATAATGACTAATTGCGTAACAGGAGACGGAGAAGTTTATTGTAAATTTTATTGGCATTTAATCAAAATTATTTTTATTCTGTAGGTTTTCTCTAGAATTTTATAGGTGTACTTGCTGTGTACAAGTAATTTCTATTCGTCCAGATCAGAGACTGTGTATACAAATTATTCATAAATAACCATGTAAGTACTGATCAAATGTTTCTTTTTTTATCTGAACATTGACAGAATGAAAATGCTAAAATGCTAAAATGAAGTGAACCAAATTTATTCAAAAACTAATCATTTCATCCATAATTTCTTCTGAAATTAAGAATATCATTAGAGGCTTTCCCCTTTACTGCAGTAAACTCTAAACGTCTGGGAGTGCATAAGACTAGACGAAACATTTTAATAAAGATGTTATGGCATCCAACTACAAAAACATTAGTGAGATGTTCCCATATCCAATGCTGGGGAGCTTCATACCCCTCTAGTCGATGCTTAGTAGTGACCATCGTGGGCTCATGTGCAACTGTTCCAGAGCATCTAATTTGTTTCATGGTTTTGGGACGCTCTGGAGAGCTGCACACAAGCCTATTGTTACAGCCTCGGTCATTCCAAGCTTGCAGCATAAAGAATGGAAAGCTGCTACAAGGTTTAGTAATAATAATATATTTTTACTATTAATTTTGGAAACAGGAAAATGAGTTGCAGTGTATGAAAAGAGGAGCCAGTTGGGGAGAAAAGAATAGATGCTCCGAAGGTAGTTTCAATACTGTCCTTGTTCATATCCTCAGGTGCAGACTGTCAATATGACTCCAATATGACACTGCCTTCCTGTGTTGAAACACCCCTAAGGCTATTTACCTAACCCCAAGAAGTGGCTGTTGTAAATCTGCGGAGAATGTGACATCTGTGAATGCACAACTGAACATCTGTGTCAACAGTTATAGCACCTTCAAATAGTAGATTGTACCGATAATAAGAGGATTTTGTAAAGACTCGGATATATACTGTACGTTTTTTACCTAATGTAGGGTGCTAATTAAATTCCCAATGTTTGTCTCCATGCAGGACGAGCTCCACATGAAACTGAAACCCTTGCATGAGAAGTTAAGAATATGTGAGGATTTCAAACAGTCCTATCTTAAAACAGGAGAGTACATTAAGGTGAGGTTAAGGTTTCAGGTTATATATATAAATATTCATTCATTCATTATCTGTAACCGCTTATCCAGTTCAGGAACACGGTGGGTCCAGAGCCTAACTGGAATCATTGGGCGCAAGCAATACACCCTGGAGGGGGCGCCAGTCCTTCACAGGGCAACACACACATTCACTCACACCTATGGACAATTTTTTTGAGTCACCAATCCACCTACCAATGTGTTTTTTTGGATTGTGGGAGGAAACCGGAGCACCTGGAGGAAACCCACGCAGACACGGGGAGAACACACCACACTCCTCACAGACAGTCACCCGGAGCGGGAATCGAACCCACAACCTCCAGGTCCCTGGAGCTGTGTGACTGTGACACTACCTGCTGCGCCACCGTGCCGCCCATATATAAATATTATAATACAAAAAAATATACCAGCACTTATCTTTACTAGAAATATTTATATTTATCTTTTTGTAGAAGCAGGCCCAGCACACAGAGGCTCTGATTAAAAAGGAATTTGAGAAGCTCCACCACTTTCTTTGGGATGAAGAGGCTGTCAGGGTCGCTGCTCTTAGAAAAGAGGAGGAACAGAGAAGTCAGACAGTGAAGAAGAAGATTGAGAAGATGGAGACACAGATATCCTACATCCTGGACACCATCAAAGCCATTGAGAAAGAGATAGAAAGAGAAGATTTGCAGTTTCTGTTGGTAAAAACATCTTGATGTAGATTATTTGCTGCTATATTTGATCAGTCTAAGATTTTTGTTCACTCTTCCTCTTTTTAATCTGCAGAACTACAGAGCTTCAGTTGAAAGGTAAGGGATCACCGACATTTTTGTTGTTTGTTTTGTTGTCATTTCTCCTGTGCTCAATTCCTCTCTGATAATTGAATATACTCTTAGGACTCAGGCTAAGCTGGACAGTCCAGAAAGGCTCGCTGGAGTTCTGATTAATGTGACAAAGCATTTGAGCAACCTGGGCTTTCAAGTATCACAGAAGATGCATGGAAATATAAATTACAGTGAGTACTGAGCACAACACTTCACTAACCTTCTTTTTCCTTTTAATTTTTTTCAAAATTCTGGTGGCTTCACAGTATACCACAGTATTTCTGTGTGTGGGACCTTTTATAAATTTGCAGCTTATCTTTGTGTCAAGAGTAAATATAATATAAAAATATGTGAATTCCATAATGAAGTCTTTGGGTAGTGTAGGGTTTACCACACAAAATATCAATACATCAAGGAATCTGTGTGAATGAAACAGCTGAATTGACGATTGCTTTATTCCTGCTTTATAGGTGGGTAGTACTGGCTGCTGTTTTGGATTACTTAAGGTGTAAATGTCGCCATGACTCAACAACTCAAGTTACAAATGAGTTTCTGTTGTAATTCAAACAGTGAATAAAAATTTACAGACATAAAGTTAAACTTCAGCCACGAACAACAGTCGTTATTCTCCCTCAAACATACTGCTCCGCCTTAAAAGGTACGGAGCATAGTGCTGCATTTACCCACAATCATAGACATTTAATGCACACGTGCTAGCCTGCTATCGCTAGCAGCAGGAGTGCAAAGCATTTGCGCTCTTAATACCTGCATCTATCCATCCATCCATTATCTGTAACCGCTTATCCAATTTAGGGTCGCGGGGGGTCCAGAGCCTACCTGGAATCATCGGGCGCAAGGCGGGAATACACCCTGGAGGGGACGCCAGTCCACACACACACATTCACTCACACACTCACACCTACGGACACTTTCGAGTCGCCAATCCACCTGCAACGTGTGTTTTTAGACTGTGGGAGGAAACCGGAGCACCCGGAGGAAACCCACGCGGACACGGGGAGAACACACCAACTCCTCACAGACAGTCACCTGGAGCGGGAATCGAACGCACAACCTCCAGGCCCCTGGAGCTGTGTGACTGCGACACCTACCTGCTGCGCCACCGTGCCGCCCTACCTGCATCTAAATTTTTTTTATTTTATTTTATTAGTATTATTATTATTATTATTGGGGTGGCATGGTGGCGCAGCAGGTAGTGTGGCAGTCACGCAGCTCCAGGGACCTGGAGGTTGTGGGTTCGATTCCCGCTCTGGGTGACTGTCTGTGATGAGTTGGTGTGTTCTCTCTGTGTCCGCGTGGGTTTCCTCCGGGTGCTCCGGTTTCCTCCCACAATCCAAAAACATACGTTGGTAGGTGGATTGGCGACTCAAAAGTGTCCGTAGGTGTGAGTGAATGTGTGTCTGTGTTGCCCTGTGAAGGACTGGCGCCCCCTCCAGGGTGTATTCCTGCCTTGCACCCAATGATTCCAGGTAGGCTCTGGACCCACCGTGACCCTGAACTGGATAATGAATTAATGCATTATTTTGCATACAGTGCAATTATGGTATGTTCACACTCCATAGGACTTGCAGCACTAGATGTAAACCAAGATTTAATTGGTGTAATGTACATTGATTCACTGCAGAGAATTACACACATTTTTACACTGGTACAAGTAGGAACCAGAGGTCATGATGACTACAAAGCAAATATGGAAAATATTTTTTTACCCAGAAAAACCAAGAGCCTCCATGTGCTTCTCTGCCACAAATTAATTTTTAACAATGTTTGTGCATGTAGCAATCTAATACACTTACATTGATGGCATTGGGTGGACACTCTTATACAAAGTGATTCTGATCATGTTACAGCTAATGCAATGTTGGGAGTCTTGCCCAAAGACTATTGGTGTAGTATGGTTTTCTTGCCTAAGCTGGGAACTGAAGTTTAGTCTGCCAGCTGTGCTCTACCAACAGATCCAAACTGGGAGGAAATTTCAGAACCTTTTCCAGGAGGAATTGTAGATCCTCTATTTATGTAACAGCTTTCGTGAGATCGTTTTAAGACCTATTACTAACATCAGAGATCTGATTCTGTCAGTGATGCATTTTATATTCAACCACATTAATTATTCAGAAAATTGAATACATTTTTTTGTGTCCCTTTAGCTCCTGTGACTCTAGACCCCAACACTGCGCATGCTGACCTTGCAGTGTCTGATGACCTGCTCACTATGATCTACAGAGGTGAGAATCAAGAGATTCCTGCTAACCCAGAGAGGTTTGAGGGCTATGCCATGGCCCTGGGCTCTGAGGGCTTTAGCTCAGGAACTCACAGCTGGGAAGTGGAGGTTGGAGAAAACACGTCTTGGGCAGTGGGAGTGATCTCAGAGTCTGTATATTGTCACAGAGAGAACCTCTCACGTTTTGGCTTGTGGTACGTAGGTTTCTCTAATGGCAAATATGGAAAGGGATATTCTCCAGAGAACCTAAGTGTGCTGCGGGTTGGGCAAAGAGTCCAGAAGATCCGAGTTCATCTGGATTTTGACAAGGGCAGGGTAGTCTTCACAGACTCTGGCAGTAATGCCTGTCTGCACATCTTCAAACAAACTTTCAAAGAGAGGGTGTTTCCTTACTTTTATACCCACTGCAAATCACATCCTCTGAGAATATTACCAGCAAAGTCCTCAGTGACAGTTCTGATGCCTTATTAGAGGCAATAGCAGGTATCATATCTGTACTGCATTAAATCAATTTTAAGTAACATCAAACACATTGGAATCATAAAAATCACAAAGATTTGGTAAAAATATTTATGTAAAATATAATCCAAATATATGAAGGAAAATTGGACAAAAAGCTTTGAAAATAACATATATTTGTTTCCATAATGTGCATACAGTTGAAATGTGACATGATTTCATATATTATTATATAATCAGATATAAACAGTGTCATTTTAAACAGTCATATTAAAGAACGTATTTATTCACAAGTGCCTTTTATGCAATAAAGAATAGTAAACTGAAAAGTCTCTCAGAATGTCTTCTATTGCAAAATAATAATCATGTTTATGAACCCTATCTTTGAGAAGATTAGATTCACACAATTGGTCTAAAACAAGGCTGAATCCCATGGAGTTTTTCCTTCAAAATGTTCCACTGAATGTCCTAAATTATTCAATCCCAACTGTGGTTAAGTCCCAAAGAATTGAAAGAGTTTGTATCTTTTTGATTGTCAGCTGTACTTTATTAAGCTTTACTGGTCACGCCAAATGGTCTTTATTATCATTCCTTAATTCATATACATTGTGTTACTGCTGTTGTATTTATTCTTACTGACAAAGTATTCTAGACCTGGTCCGTTGTGGTCGAGCAGAACATATAACTCGGCATGTGGTGTAAACCAGGAGATGTAATTGGCTGTTAATTGCTTACAATTTCAGCTTATTAAAAATAAACATGTTTTGCCTCAACCACTTTTAGGAGTACATTTTAGGAAACTGAGCTGTCTTGCTCTGCGCTTCTACTCATTTTGAAGACTTCACACATCAGCACAGTACTGAAGGATTACTCTGTAACAGTGTTCACTGCATCAAAGAGCATTCTTTATTAAGAGACAGAGGGAAGGCTGAGTTAATCAGTGACATCCACAATCAGTGGTGCAACAAACTCAGAGTGACGAACACCAAAGGAGAAGCTGGGGGCTTTGAGACTTGTGAAGGACACCTTTGGAGACAGAAATCCATTAGTTACAAGCACGTTCACAATGTGTTTATGTATGATGTGTGTGTGTGTTTTACATTTTTTTAATAGAGGCCTTTCAAGAACTTATTGGGACCAACAAAAAGTATGAACTACACTTTTTTAACTGAAAAGACAAAAACATCTCACCTGCTCTGGATAATGAGCTCCAGGTCCTGGTTTTTTGGTGTTATCACCGGGCATGCTGTTGCGGCCAGTCATACTGTACTGTGGTGGTTTGTATTTGTAGACAGCTGGATCGATAACTTTGTATGTCGCAGGACCTGGAGTCTGAGCGAAACATTAAGTTGTCATCACAAACACAAAACTCAGAAGCCATACATTTAGTCCTTTCGTTTGTCTTTCAGAATTAGTTCTCACCTTCCGCAGGTCCTCATGGAAGCTGCCTTTTTTGCTACGGCCAGTGAGGGAGAAGTTGGGGGCACATGATTTATTCACAGTGTTTGGTCCCAGCACTGAGGGGAGCATGTAAGCTGCAGGCCCTGCATTCAGAAGACAGAATCAGTACACACTTAAGGATGAGAGTAGTCTTCAGAGTTGTCTTTCATTTCTCAGCCTTACATTTCAGAGGCTTAGTTTTTACCTGGCGATTGGTCAGTGCGAAAGCCTTTGCTTCTACCCGACTGTGAGTATGCGGGAGCAGAATAATAGGTCATCTTCCCTGCTTTCTCAGGTGAATATCTCCCTGCAAAGCATAAAAATAAAGTACTTTTGATAAAATATATATTCAGAATACACTGCATTTTATTGTGCTTATATGTAGCCAGTTGTGGGGGGGGGTTCCTACCTGGTCCAGGGGTCTGGAAGGGTGGAGGATCATTGTACCTACTGTACAGTGAATAAGCTGGGGTTCCATCTTTTCCAGCTCGAGTAATATTAGAAGGAATAAGGTAGCCAGGTCCTGGTGAACAGCTGGAGCTGGACTGCCTATGCCGTGTGCCAAAACTGAATGCTGGCGCTTTCAACTTGCGTGGGTCATGATAGTTTATACCTATTTGATTTTAAAAAGTGAATACAAGCGTACATGAGGACAGAGTTTTGTTTGTTTGTTTGTTTGTTGTTTTTTTTCTTTTTTGTTTTTTATTCTGTTGATTACCTGTAGCCCCAGGAAGGGCATATTTGGGCCCTGGGCTGCTGTACAGAGCAGCAATAGGACCCCTTGGCCTGTGGGGTCTCCAGGAACCTACATATACTTCTTCAGGTTTCATAGCTGTTCTGCAAGAGTCAAATAGATTATAGTTGCCATTAGGAGCACAGGTTTTGTTAAGTGAAACTTTAAAATCCTGTCATAACATATGTAGAAACCCACCTTACGCTCAGAAATGTGAAGAGGTGTGTCTGGACAGCAGTGTGTTGGATGTTTTATAATGACAAAACAGCCAGGGAACAGCGTCGTGATGCTGTTTTATTATGACGAAACAGCCAGGGAACAGCGTCGTGATGCTGTTTTGTGACACAACAATAGTTCACCAGTGAGCACCGCGTTGGCATAGCAACGCATTTCAGCGAGTACAAAAACACAAACTGTTCACAGAACTGTCATAAACAATTTTACGGTTAATAGCTCATGTAAAGTTTGCAACAAATATGAAATTCCAGTTCAACATGAATCAACTATATGCAAATGTTTGTCCAGTCTGTTCCAATAAGACTCAAACAAGCAAGCATGAGTTGTCAGCTGTATTTGTACAACAATTAAAATTGCAGTTAAAACTGTAGCTAAACCAGTCCTAAATGAAAAAAAAAAAATCCTATTATCTAACGCTGCATTTAATTTCACGCACCTCAGTAAACAAACCAAATCAGAAGTCTTCCAGGTTTTGACAGCATAACTTTTCACTGGCTGTACTCTCTTACCCGGTAAAAAGTGTCAGAACTATCACAGCGGGAAAATGAAGCAGAGGAAGCGGTAAATCTCGCACCTGTCCCTCGCGGTTGAGAATTGTATCTACAGCTCGAAGGGGCGAGGCGAGCACGTGCTGCACCGACTCCAAACTCCGCTCTGAATGTCCACTTGTTTTCTTCTCTCTCGCTATGATGACGCGTCACCATGGCAATAAAGTTCTGACCGGTACTAAATGTGCTGCAGCAATAGCACATTTAGCAATAATAGCACAATAGCAATAGGGCTTTGATATATATATATATATATATGATCATTTCATTTTCATCCCTATTATTTGAATATATATACATAGCCTTTCTCTGTTGTAATCATTCATGTGTATTTAATAATACACTAGGCTATTCTGCTGCTAAACATCTCATTTTTACACATTTCAAGCATTAAAATCTTATTTTCAGATCTAAATGACCCTGTGTTTTGAGTATATCTCAGGTTAACCCTGCACTTAAATCAAATGTAACTACTGCAGGAATAATTGCACTTATGCCAGTGGTGTAGAGAAAGAGTACATGGAGCTCATATCCTAAATATAGAAACTGACACAGTTGTCAGTGACACAGTCGATATATAGATATTGATTAATTTGAGAGGGAAAAAATTCTTCAATTTGTTATTTTAAGGGCCACGTGTTCAACAACAGAATGTAGCATGTCATTTGCACATATACACCGGACTTACTAATGGACAAATGGAAGACACACTTTTGTAAACAGTTTTCTTGATTACTTTATTAAATCAGAGTACTGTTAGGAGCCCTTATGGGTTGTATGGCTTGCTATGGAAGGACGAACACACTGGAGCTCTCTCACTGTAGCTCTGAACATATTCAGCAAAGCTCCAGAACACTCTATCTCCTCTGGAGGGCGCTGTCACATAAATAAACAGTTAGATAAACATAAATAGACAAACAGTTAATACACTAAACTTTCTCATCATAGTTGTTAAAAGAAAAAAAGCACAATTTCTTAAATGTATACCATATATTGACTTTACATGCGCAGACACAGAAACATCAGTATGCACATGGACAATTAGCTAACCTCACACACAAACACAGATGCGTTAATACACACCCTGGTCAGTGCCCGTACAAGCCTATGCAGGATGGCATTTTCAGCCTGTGGACAGTGAGTAGTCACTTGACCCACGCAGCTTAGTAAACAATACAAAGTGCTTTGCTGAGACTGAAACATACAGAAGCAAACATCATCACAGAAGCTCAGTTGTAGTATTAAAATATGGCAGTTTGTTTAATTTCCTCTTGGCTCAGTATCATATACTTTTAATAAAGTTAACACTGTGTGTAAAAGGGTGTTGCTGAGATTAGGCCCTCACCTTGTGGAGTGTTTTAAGGGGATTTTGAACAGAAGTGTTTGTACACAGCTTATCTAAGTCACGTGTACTCAGAATGGGATCCTGTTAATAACAAACAATACTAGATTAAAAACATTCTTTACAGTTACTTAGCAAAGCAGAGCCATGTTTTAAAGTAACAGTTCACTCAGCCCACATTTGCCCAACTTTATACTGCATGAAAGCATCTTAAATCAATTTTGCTGTTAGGCGTTAGATGATTTTGAATTTTACATTTTAATTACTGCAGAATTACACTTGATTCAAATTCTATGGGAAAAATATAAAAAAGTGTATCTTGCAAATGTTAAGTGCCATAGATATATCATTTAATAAGAGCAAACATCCAGAGTTGTTTGTTTTGTACTGAATCACTTCACTAACGACTAGTAAAATAAACATCAAAATCAAAAATGAAAACTGAAAATAAAATTTCTTTAATAATATTATTTGTAATTGTACATTCCATAAGGCAATTTAAGAACCCCCCTGCATTGCCCCGAATGTAAATTATTAGCCAAGATAATGTCTGAAACCTCAGCAGAGTTTATAAAAGTAGTGCAATAAGGAGTTTTTTACTTTAGTGTGTTTTATTTCTTACCTTTAGTTTTTCAAGCCAGATCCACATCATTGTACTCAAAACCTTTGGGTCTGTCTCCATGGCCAGTGTGGTCCATCCATATGCACTGACATTCAGTTCATCCTGAAATAGAGGTCTCAGTGTGTGTGTGTGTTTATATTTATAAACAGAAAGAGAAGAACACAGTAACTCATTTAAGCAGCAGACTGTATCTGACCTGTAATTGTGCAGCCCTCTGTAGTATTTTGTCCCCAGGTGGATCTTGCAGTGCCATTGCTTCAGCAACCTCTCTTGATGCTGATGACACTTTTTCTGAATCATGACTTTTACAAAGCTTTGGAAATGAAAACAGACCCATTGAGCATAATTACAATGCAACTAATAGCAAACCTTTATGCACAGTGTTAAACATTTACAACTGTTTTGCTTAATGTCCATATTCTGCATTCAATATCCTCTGCTCGTCAGGAAAGGCTTGTAGAAGACTTGCTTACCAGGTATAAATTGTGCTAAAGATTACATTTTTTGGTGTGACTGCTCTCTGAGAATGAAATATCTCACCTCTACAGTGGAGCTGAATTTTGGGTAAGGCTGAGCTTTTTTCATTGTGAACTTTGCCCTCTTAGCAGCGCTGCTGTCACACAGGAGGGGACTTGATGGTGGAATGGTTGTATATCTGTCTGCTGCAGAGTTGGCGTCTTTTGTCAAGGTGTCAAAGCCAGGATTTGTTGATCTCTGATCTTTTACGTGATTAATAATTCCATTGCAGACCTTGCCATCATCTATAAATGATGTGGAGCACTGTATAAATCCAAAACTCTGGAAAAAAATGCACATTTCTGTTATGATCAAAGAATAAAAGGAATTTGTGAATCTGGGCAGGATAGGGGTAAACCTGAGGTCTCAATTTTAAGAACCTGTAACCTGGGATATCCACCATGTTTTAGATAGATAGATAGATAGATAGATAGATAGATAGATAGATGTTCTCGGCATATAGTAGTTTTCTCTTTACTCAATCACACTCATTTCAAATTCAGAAGGGCTTGTTAATCAGTTCATTAATTAGCTCAGGTTTGTTGGGAGCAGAGAAATCTCTGAACTGTGTGGGAAATTGCCCACCAGAAGCAGGATTAAGATCCACTGTAGTATATTAACCTTATTAATACTTAAAATGTATTTTTCCCCCAGTTATAATGGTTGAAACAGTCAAAAAATAGTGTCTAAGGGGTTCAGAGTGGTGCAGTGGTGTTGTCATGGTCCTTTCATATGGAGGCTGTCTACTCCATCCTCAGTGATACTTCAGTCCTCCAAGGAGTCAGGACAGCTGGCCTTACGCTCTCTGAATGGGTTGGATGACCCTCCCCTCTCTTCATTAAACAGTGCACACAGCACTGTTAAATGGAAAAACAGGTCAGGGCCATTAGCGTTTTCTTTCAAAAACATTTGGCTGTCCACTGTTGTTGTGTTAACGACAGTGTAAAAAGAGGGGTTGGGTGGCCTCTCATGCCTCACATGAAGCAGGTGCTTATCTTATCCTCCCACCTTGATAGAATGGTGTGATTGGGGCATCTTAACTAACAGACTGGCCTATCAATTACTAAATTGTGGAGAAAACTGAGTAAAAATATGAAAATAAATTAATAAATTACGCTAATGAGTGTTTCTGCCTTTGCTGCTTTTTGAAGTAGGCACAATACAGGGAAGTTAATATATGGAAGTCTCTATTGCATTAAAATTGATCACGTTATTTAAATCCATCAAAACATCAAGTAGGTCTCAGGAAAATACCAACAGTTACAGTATAATTATAATCATCAAGATAAGATGTAAAATATCCATCCATCCATCCATTATCTGTAACCGCTTATCCAATTTAGGGTCGCGGGGGGTCCAGAGCCTACCTGGAATCATTGGGCGCAAGGCGGGAATACACCCTGGAGGGGACGCCAGTCCTTCACAGGGCGATGTAAAATATCCTATGTCAATATATTAGAGTTTCACATATGGCCTACCACACTACCTACTGCCACTAAAAATCCTGTTGACTTCTACACCTCAACACTAAGACTGTTGTGGCCGTTTATGGTCTGATCAATAAGCAGCTACCCTTAACAACTACGGTTACTCATTGAGCCCAGCCCATGAGTACACAAATCAGCCACTGTATCACTAGCTCTTCACAGGGGTCATCAGGTAGGCACCTCCTCTCATTGGTGTTTTGCCCATGACACCGCCAAAAGACTCAACAGTGAAGTCAGTTGTCCCAGACCCACCCCCCTCCAAGCCAGCTTTACAGTCCTATCTTACCCTTAACCATCAACAAGCGTAAATCCACACTGGTCTCCCTTGTGACTAAGGCTGTACATAGCCCCACTGGCACCGTTAATGCATGCTCAGTGCCACCAGTTCCATGTTAACTTTACGTGCTACATCACCAACCACCACAATATCATCTCTACAGTGCATAACACTTTTCTCCAGTGCAAAAATTATTATTTATATATTACAATATTTTTCAATTATATAATCAGGGAAATATTCCTGGGTGTATTTCAATATTAAACCAATTTAACTATACTTTTGCTCATTTTGTGTGACCAGATCCAGTCCTGGGGGCAAGGTAAACAGGTTTAATCAGTTATGTCAGTTAATTAGCATCTTTACTCTGTGTGCTATAGGACTGGACTCACAGGATTGGAATTGATTAAGACATTTTGGTTTAAAGGATCTGATTAGTTCTCACCTTATTAAGTGTGATTTTGCTGAGGTCTGACTCGCTGTAACTGCGTTTGTTCAGAAGGACTGCTCTCTTCCGCTCTAAGAATCCAAAAGGCTCATCCCATGAAGAGACTGAGCCTCCCCCCTCCATCAGGATGGGCAGATACCGGTGCAGAACCAGAGTTTCCCTCACATCCCCATGCAGAGCCAAAATAGCTGCCTTCCTCTCCAGGTGCGACTGAACCTGTGGATGACTGGGGCTTCCCAGGGCCATGGTGGTAAGCAGGTTACACAGAAGATGAAGAATCTTGGGCGTGTATACAAGGATACGAGCCTCTTCCCCATGTAGAAGCAGAGCCTGGCGCTGAAGATATTGCCTCAGACTGAAGGCTGCACCATGCCGCATGCTCAGACTCGGGTACTGTGCTAACTGAGAGCCCAGGAGTCTCGCAAAGTCAAACACCAGGTTGATCTGAGCACGTGTCTGAATGGACCGGGGTCTCTTGATTCGTACATAGTGAATAGCTTCACTGGCAGTGATTCTCAGAGTGTAGATCAAGTAGCATGCAATCAGTACTCCTGCAAAGTATTAAACAATATGCTCATGAATAGATTCCAGTGTTTCCCTTTATGTACTACCTGCTTTATTAAGTAGTTATACTGCAGAAATTAAAGGAACATTAGGTAGTATTTTTACCTTAAAATTACAGTTTCAAAATCACTGTGAATTTTCAGTGACCTGTAATAGGTAGGTTCTGAACCCACCGAGAAGCAGTACAAGAAAAAGCATTAAAGTAATAAACTCTAAGGGGAGTCCAGGAGCAAAATTACCACATCTTACCTAGTGTTCCTTTAAATAAACTTGTGAAAAGCTTGCCTGTTCTGCCAAGTCCAGCATGGCAGTGCACAACCACTTTTCCTTCCTCCACAGAAAAGGCTAAGACCTTAACTGCATCCAGCACCCCTACCATAGTTGAAACACCAAAATCAGCCATGCCAAAATTATAGAAGTAAACTGAAAAAGAAGAGAACAAAAGGAAACAAGGATCAGTTGGTATGACACTTATGAATATGTATGACCCCGTGTCCTGGCACTGTAAAAACCAAAGCTCTATATGTCTATAAGACTCACTCTGATTCTCCATGAAGACCTGTGGTGAATAAGTGAAGCCACTGTCAGGCTCCAGGTCAGGGCCACAGTAAGCATGTTCCCCAGGGAGCTGCATATTAATGATGGACTTAATGTTCAATCTGTAAACAAATATATACAGAAAACACACATGTAATTCTTTAACCTGTAAATGTGCACATGCAGGACATATACTTGCACAGACAGACTAATCCATAGAGCAATGACACCTCATGCATGCTTTATCTTCTTGCATTACCTTTCCAAGCTAAAAGTTTTACTCAGCAGAAAATGTGCTGAAACACTCACTTTTTAAACTGCTCTATTATGTTGTATCTCTTAATGAGATCAGTAGATGGTCTTGCCATGGCAATAATGTCACCAGTAACCCTAAAAAGCAGAAACAAATTAAAAATGTATATTGTGCAATAAGTATTAGTGCTCAGCAACATGAACAGAGATGTACATATTTCCTTAAAGCTGGAGTAGGTGATTTGTCTTAAAACATATTAATTCAAATACTCTTTACATCCAGATAGCAACCAGTAAATCAGATGGTCTAATGGCATAAATATGTATATATATTATTTACTGTATAGTCCACAGGACTGTAAAAGCTAATTTGGACCGGACCCAATGATTTAATGGTTAGTAGCCAGTCTACTACATCACTCTGCCCCATCCACTCATGCATAGAGCCACCAGACACACCAGCTGGAGGGTGAGGGTTGCAGAAAGGAAATTGCGGTAGAAGAGGCTTTCTAACAAAATGGGGCTGGATAAAGCCAGAAAGCAAACCCAAGTTAGCATAGGTGTAGCTGTTGGGTGTTTCCTTACATATGAATGAGACATGATGTAGGTAGAGGTTGTCTGAAGACAAGGTGTTGCCCACCTCTCTGTGTGTGATTTTTCAAGGCATTCAGTTCCTGTGTTTTAGGGGAGTGGCTTTAGAAGGAGAACTGAAAATCTGAGGTAGGACTGTTTCGGTTGAATTTGTTCAAAAACAGGCATACAATTTTTAATTTATTTTTTTTAACAAAATTACCTACTCCAACTTTAACGACTGAGAAGACTGTAGAATGTCATACTACAATTAATATAATTACAATTAATATTCAGAAATGGTCATATGATGATGGTCAAACGTTATCAGATAGAAATTATATATATATACATTTTTTTTTGTCATTTTAACCTTTTGATATTTAGCCAAGATTATATTATTTCATTTAACACTGTGTAAGTTTTAACTAAATAAAACACATTTGAGGTGTTATTCCAAAGGTAATGGCATATAAAATTAGCATAACCATTATAATAACTGAACAAACAATGTAAATGTTTTGCTTAATTGGATTTATGGATATGTTGTTCTTTAACATTGTAAATAATTTGGCCTAAACAGTTTAACATAAATTGGCATAATCATATGTTTTGATAATTTTTTTAAAGTGAAAATTTTTCATTTTTAAATATACAATTACTCTATTACTGTAATTAGCTGATTTTAACTTACAGGAACCATAATATATTCTGATCTTTTTTCCCCTGCAGATAAATAGAAATTGTGCACTGAAGTTTAGTGGGGGGAGGGAAAACACCCGTAGTTTGTATCCTGGAAAGGATATGTTAGCTCACTGCCATTTAGAAAATTAGTAAAACATGTTATTTGACATGTCATTTTTTAACTTTTGATACACTTAAATTCACTGACTGATTTTAAAATAAAGGAGTCTTTGGTCTGCAAAAAAA
This sequence comes from Hoplias malabaricus, assembly GCF_029633855.1. Classification (NCBI taxonomy): domain Eukaryota; kingdom Metazoa; phylum Chordata; class Actinopteri; order Characiformes; family Erythrinidae; genus Hoplias; species Hoplias malabaricus. The sequence goes on from NC_089810.1 coordinate 13,493,433, forward strand.
ATGGCACAAAGCAGCATTCTCACCAGCTGGAGAAGATGCCTTTAATGACCTGCTGGCTGGGTCTCCAACAGGCTGGACCCTCATAGCGGCAGTCACTTCCCCCACAAGCCAGCAGGCAGATGATTTTGGGAGGAACTGCCTTCACCAAGTTCTCCCTAGCCTGAGAGTATGAGGGCTTTGGCACTGGAACCAGAGGAGTCATAGCACAGAGAGAGGAAGTGGACACAGTAGAGGGGGAGAATGGAGGTTGATGAAGACTGCTAGTTTGCCAGCTAAGCTACAGGGCACAGGTGAGACTAAGTGGTGGAAAATTCAGCTGTTTGGTCAAATATGAGCAGCAGTAACTAGTATTAAGCATATCTACAGGCTGAATTAACTAGGAAGGAGGCAAAATAGGAATTATTGTTAGAAGTAGATTGACACACTTAGCCTAGCCCTAGCACGTCCAATTTTACCCAAAAAGAAATGTATGAAAAACTATGTTAAAATATGAACCTTATGTAACTAAATTTATCAGCATTTGGAAAACATCTTAAAATATCAGCTAAATTATTCGTATTAAATTAGTACTGTTCAAAAAATGGTTATATTCAAATGTTACAAATCGATCCACGCAATTTTGGAATGAAGCTCTTTAACCAAAAAAACATGACTTACCTGTCTTCTGTTTCATTGCTGTCAGTAGGCCTAAATGTGCAGTTAAAAATGTGCAGAGTTCTGTATGTGGAGTACATGAGGAATAAGTAAAGGTAATCCCATACTGCCATGCGGCACACACGTTTGGCTGACCTAGCTTCAAAGCTGTCTAATCCTTATTAACTGTCATAAACATATTAGGGCAACGACATCCACAAATCACAGAAAGTCTAATTATATAATGCGCCCTTAGCACTCCCATCTGTGTTTCTCCAACATTTTGAAACATTTCTACAGGACACTATTATCATATAAATATATTAAATGACTATTAAACCCATGAAAATAGATGATCGGTTTTAATTTATCCACTGATGACTCAGGTACTAGCTGAAGTAATCTTATACCTCAGTTTAAGGACATACAAATTGTACCCAAATAAGCTTCCATACAACAACATAGGTTTGGTATTGGAGCGCTCAGGCTATTACTGTTCCACTTATCTGCTCCCTGCTTTGATTTGTCAACATGCTTAATACTCCACCACAAATAAACAGCCTTTTCTAGTCAGGATTAGGACTGGGAAACAAATCACAGTAGAAGATTCATTCAGTTGAACTATTAAAAGTATTTAATTTTGGGTATAAATGTGCAGAATAATTATCTCCACCCTGGATCATCATCAACTGAAACTGTCTGTTTATATTTTCCTTTGAATATTTTAAGCTGTTCACCACAGTAGTGACATCAGCTTAATTACTTTTAGTTACTTTCATACAATATTTACCATTAATTAAGTCAGATTTTATGGTTTTGGCTAATCAGTATGTAATGGGTGTTTCAGAATCAGGACTTTGTAAATGGGATATGATACAGAGCAGAATTTAGAGAACAACATTTATTTATATATACATAGGTATAGGTAAGTCTTGATCAATGAAAATTATGTAAGCAAATATAATAAGGTATAAACAGACTTCAGAGGGGAAAAATATAAGACAAATTCAGAAACAGTATGTGTAATACTTACTAATGCTCCTTAACAAAATAATGGTAGTGTAGTGTGATGCAGCAAATTATAGATATGCACAGTGAAAAAAACCACAAACTGTCACAAGAAGACACAAACTGTATTTTATAATGATTTATTACAGATCAGAAATCCATCAGTTCATCAACTAAACAAAATTAGAATAAAAAAGGGTGTTTCCTTGTGACCCCACCAGAAATCAACCAGTTTAGAAGCAAGCCTCTCATGCACAGTAAAACAGAGATGGACTAGACCTAGTGTGTGTGTGTGTGTGTGTGTGTGTGTGTGTGTGTGTGTATACAGAAGAAAACTGAAGGAAACATCAATCCCTGTTTTAAAGTGCACACCCAAACCAGCCAACCTCTGATGGCCCTTTAGTCACACAACCAAGTCTAATACGGAATCTCCAATATTTTGTACAACACAATGTTTCATACACATTGTATTTATTTTCTGTTAGTATTTCCATTTCGGTAAACCTTAACATGGATTGCCTGCTGAACTGGAATAGAAATTATTATAAACTGCTTACATTTCATTGTAGCATGTTAAAGTTTAAACATACAGTGACATATTTCCCGTATGAGTAACTTTTAGTTTAGTATCATCATTTCATCATGTGAGTGAACATAAATACACAGTTATGTACATCATACACATAGAGATACTCTATATGGCTTTTTATTAGCCTCCTGAACAGCTAGGGCTCATTTGTATCAAAATACAGCAAATTAGGCTTGTCTACTTTCCCTGATATTTCTCCTTTACAATTACAATTAAAATTTTTACAACAGGAAACACTGAAGGTTTCAGAACAGTATCAAATTTTATATGGAGCATTACTGTTATTTAATTTGTTATAACTTTTATTAGGTATTGTTATATCCAATTTAGTTATAAATCCTGAGTTTTCTTTGCATAATTTAAAGTTACTCTAAATATTTGAAAGTATTAAGGGACCTTTAAAACCTTCAGGTTTTGATGATAAATACATTTTAAGTATTAATTACTTTTAAAAACATTTTACAAAAGACTTTCCAAGTCGGATGATTGATCAGTGGAGAATATACAAGCCCATCTCAGTGGCTCCTTTAGTCTGTTCAGGTTCTTTGTAGCACATATGACATCATGTTGTATGTATAACAGCATGTTGTACACTGTGCCTAAGCAGACATATATGCAACAGTCTACATAAACAGCCATTCAAAAGTTTGGAATTAGTGTTTTCAATAAACAAGATCCAATGTGGTTAACAATCAATATCTACACATATTTTACTGTACTAACCCAAATAAATTGTATGTATCTGGAATCTGGTATCTGGAATTAACAGATATGCCCAGAACAAATAACAGAGCTGTAGTAGATTCTAAAATATCTGGATAGCATCAATAATTTTTATAATAAATATATTATGAACAATTAGTATTTGTTGTATTTCAAAAGTGGAAATCAAATCTCAAATAAAACAAATTATACCAAATAATCATTATTTAATTTATGTAATTTATTACATAATTCCTTATTTGAACTTTTTTTATGTTTTCAAAAGTAAATTATCAAAAAATAATTTTTGGTGTGTTGTTTAATTAAATCTACCTAATATTTTAATGAATACACAGTAAATTCCCAAACTTTTGAATGGAAGTGTCTATGTAAATGCTCTCTACAAGAATAGGCTCTTTATGGCCTGTTGGTAGCCTTCTAAAATAGAATGGCCCCATTGCTGTTACAGTATTTGTAACAAATTAGGCTTGTCCATTTTCTCCAATTTTGCTTTGTTTTATATATATATATATATATATATATATATATATATATATATATATATATATATATATATATATATATATATATGTGTGTGTGTGTGTGTGTGTGTGTGTGTGTGGAGCTGTGTTACAACAGCCTGTTGTGCTACCCAAGTACAATCAGGATTTCAGGATGGCTAAAGACATTTTTTAAATAAATAAAATCTAAAATAATTTGGAGAGAATATACAAGCCCATCTCACTGGCTCTGTTCAGCCTTTCTGCTTCTTTGTATTACATTGCACAACTTGCAGTACATTGTATTTGAGAGCATTTAGCAATATAGTCTGGATTTGTGTAGAAACTACATGTCTACATGTTTTGGCTCAATAGCCTCGTTGTGGCCTTCTTAAATGAAGAATGGCCCCATTTCTGTTACCCTGGTTTAAACAATTTAGGCTTCTCTACTTTCCCAATTTCTTTTCTCTGGATGTGTGAGGAGATACAGAGTTGTGAGGAGTTACATAGGTGTTTTAAAGAGTTACAGAGCTCTATGAAGTTACAGAAGTGTGAGGAGTTACAGGTGAATGTAAGGAATTACCAAAGTTTGAAGAGTTTTACAGAGCCCTTTAACATTAAATAAAGTAATTTTCACTTATTGCTGTCATTTTGAACACTTGTCATTCTATATGAGGAAGGATAAGGTTTTATCTGATACAGTTACAAAAGTTTATGATCTCAGGTAGACCACAGAAAGTTCCCAGATTAGATTTTGTGTGAGATTATTCTTTTGTGGAGAATATACAAGCCCACCTCCAGGGGTTTTATTCTTTCCAGTTCTTCGTAATACATCACAGATTGTATCACAGGCAGGATTAGATGCTGGGTATAGGCAGAAAGGACCTATCACAACATGCAAATCTGACAGTGTAGTTCTGTCAGATCACAGGAGCTGCAAGTGCATTCACCAAAAGGTATCTGCAAACATCTTTCTTCAAGAACCACAGCTCAACCAATCACGTATTACATTGCAGCAAATACGTGTTGTTCTTCTATTGGTTTAGATCTCGTTGTCTACCCTTGGCAGCAGACCTTCAGCCCGCCTCTCCATCATCATCATCATCATCGTCATCATCATCTTCATCACCACCATCCTCCCCTTCCACTTCCTACAAACATATCATTACATCATCCTTTGCTGAAAACTTGCAGTCAATATGAAAAAAAGTCTCAACAAATGCAAAACACCCATAGAGGAACATTGTGCAGTTACAAAAACACAACAACAACAAAACATTTACATTAAAAGGATTTTTGGGGGAATTTTTACTAAAAACATTGTATCATAAAGGTTCATTCTCATCACTCTTTTTTATTTAAAATTTAAATAAATATTTCATAAGAACACAGTCATAATCAAACTAATATTGAAAAAAACTCTTATGTATGGTAATGTATAAAAAGCCCACACCTAAAACACTTTTATTTATTGACAACAGACCATATTCATTTATTTGTTCAGTCATTAATGCATCAACTTTTTAATGCAAACTACTTCAGATACAGCTCTGCACAATCAAAAAGCTGCTGAATCTCTGCCCAGAGTGAGTCAGCAATTTTATAAAATCAAATTGTTTACTTTTTACTTTTAACCACATTTATAATGCAATGAAATGCAAATCTCACCATTGTTGTGTTCTGGGTGAAGCTCAGACTTTGCGTGTCGCAGGTTCCAGGAGAGAACTGAAGTTAAAAGGTTCAGAGCAGTCGAAAAAGCGAGAGGACTGCAAACAGACCGTCTCCTGCTTTTACCCGTGAACCCTGGAAACCACCACCATTTCGAACCAGCCCCTTTGTTACTGTCTCCGCCTTCAGCAGAACCAGTCCTGACTTGATCACAGAGGGAGTTTCCTCGCTGTGGAAACGAAAACATTTTTAGTCCTCTGTGTTTTAGCCGTTCACAAGTACAAGTAGCGTTTTTTGTTTGGACGCTGAGAATTAAACATGAATCATGTTCAGAATGTCATATGTCGCGATATGTGAAACGTATTCCAATATAAATGACTGGTTAGCAGTTAAAACATTTAAATGAATATGCTACGTTATATCTACATAATGCTCCTTTTTAATGCCAAATATAGTCTACAATACTCCTGTGGTTTGAAGTAGCTGTAGTCAGGTGCTACCATAACAAACACAAACGGCAGTTAGCCGTTGATCAACAAAAGATGGCTTGGGGGTGCTCTGACAGAGTGCCTTTAGTTTAGTCCTCACAGAATATTACTGTGCCTCTGTAACATATTTATTGATTTATTATTTTAATATATAGTTATATGAATTGTGTTACTTTTTAAGTTTTTAAGGCATGGAAAGTACCAACAGATAACTGCCCTCTTAAAATATTATTGGTGGTGTTGTACTGTAAATGAGTTTCAAACATATTTAGGGTTTATGTTCTGGTTAATGCTTCCATTGCCATTTCCTCCAGAGAATATTCTCTAAAGTTCTGAGAAGGTTATTAAGAGGGTGTTCAATATGAAACACTTCCTCCATTTGTTACTGGAATCTGCATGGAATCTTTAATCTGCATTCCTGTCTGCTTTTTAAAGAAATGAAACCAGCTGCCAGCACTGGAATAGGGCTTTTAATGCAAAGGAAAATAAATAGCTACGTTTGTTTAGAAGATAAAACAGAGAGGAAAGAGCAGACACCATTCTGAATAAGCTTGATATTACTTTCACTTCAGACTTATGCTCTTGTTTCTGAGTAACAGATACAGGATGCTGAATGCAAGCTTTTTTTCTGCTGGGCCTGGCATTCTCTTTTCATTATTATTCCTTTTGTTGTTGATTATTCTTCCTTAAACAAAATGTGAAAGCAATTTGTAAATATTGTATGGAATTGCTTGAAGAATGCATGTATTAAATAGGCACATTTTAATTTTGAGAAGTTTATTTTACTTAATTGCAAAAATAATATATGCTACCTTCAGATTTTGTGACTAAAATGATCTTCAACATGAACAAATGTGTAATGAACAGAGGGTATTCTGCTTCGGTAGCAGAGCTTTAACCACGGGTAATGATTCTGTTTAAAATGTGCACAGAATGCTTTCACTTTAACTTGTCTTTATCCTTAAATAACCCTCAGTAACATCAATTATTCTTCTTTATTCATAGCTATAATTTTGTTCTGGACTCAGAGACTTCATATATTTCAAATATAAATGCTGGGTCACCGCCTACCGGGCTGGCCTTAAACTAACTGACTCCTAAGTTTGAAACACGCATGCAGGAGTAGGAACGTTATTGGTCCCAGCTGGGACCAAGGAAGAGTAGCTTCTTAAATGGGAACCGTGGCTTCGTCCGTGGGCATGTTGAGGTTTAATAACTCAAGAAATAGTTTAGAGCCCCAAACACAGCGTTATCGCCCAGTGGAGTTGGGTGGGGTCATTTACAACGTTTTATATAAATAAATGAAAGGAAATAAAACAGGAAAACGCTCCTTTTGTGTGTTTCTGTGGATGTGTTTGGCTCTACATTAGTTATGTTTCTCGCCTTTTCCCAAGACGGCTCGGAACTCTGAAATATTGTTAAGTGAAGAGGTGGGGAGACATTTTGTGGTGTTAGTGTGTTTATAAACTCTTAAACCTTAAATTTCACATGCTTTACTCTAAACTGTTACACTGAATAAATTATTTATAGTCATTCTTAAAATCAACCAAATCTTTGGTGGTAGATCATCTAGTATTTATTTTTAAATTAAATGAACAAGAAAACCACTGATGCCAGTGTTATATATTATGAACAAATCTTTGTGCTCCTTTCTTCACTTCTGCATTTGTTAGTCCTGCTCTCCATATTTTCTGTACAACACAATCACATAATAAAAAGCCCATGTAAATAAAGACATTGATATGAAGCACCAAAGCTTCTCCGGAACTTCCAATGACAAGGCTATGTATTTTGGCCTTTCCTGTTTTTGAAATGCCAGAAAAACCTCTGTGACAATGGCTATATGGATTATACTGGTCCGGCTAAACTAGGCTTGCCTAGTCTTGTTCACTCTACAACAAACCACATTGAATAAAACCACACAACACCAAGGAATATGGTTGACATTATTTTGCGTTTTTTATTTTTAATTTTTGAGGAAAAATTGCACTCAGCCTTAAAAAAAAAACAAGAAAGGTTTGTTGTTTGTTTTACAGCAGGCCATCCCCAGAACCTGCCAACCAAGCAACAGACAACCAGAAGCCGACCAACAGGGAAAAGGTAAGGGGAAGAATTTTTGTCGGCTTTGTGTCGTTGGTTGCTTCTAGTGTTGTGTGCTTCGTTGGCAGGTCATGGTAGACCTGGCGCTGTTCACTGCAGGCCTGCTGAACCATGACCAGCGTCGCCATGTAGTGTCCATCCCGTCCTCTTGACAGAAGGGCTCCAACATAGTTCACTGGAACAGGTCAGTAGGCCAGAGTGCCCGAAACCCTTGGCAGTTGGGTTCTTCTCCTCTCCTCCACAAATCTGTGAAAATACAATGTGACCATTTAAATTCTTCCAATCACAGCCTGGTAAAACTGCATCATTTTACACAGCAGCCTTCAGATTTATGAACTTTATGTTACCTAAACTTTTGCATACAACCGTATGTTCCAACACAGAACCTCAAATTAATAATATCAAATAACAAACTTCACTTACAATAAAAAAAAGCAAGCAGTGGGCTACATGCCCCAGAAATCCTTCAGAAGTCCCCAAGCTGACCAGAGCTCAGCAGTCTGGGGGATTATAAAAATGAGAGATATTGTTAATTAACATGAAGCAGATCCTATTAATTCAAATTATGCTTTTTATTTATTCATCTCAAATGAAAATATCTCATATCTAAAAGATTATAATCTAACAGAAACACTCACCGCGCAGCCATCAGGAAGCTGCTGGCTAATCTGAGCTCAGGCCGTCCGGTCACTTCAGCAGATAAATCTGTAGGATAGAAGAGACCGAGCCCTCGCTCTACACTCTATTTAAGCTCTGCAATCTCCCGCCCACACTTTACATCACAGGGAGGACGAAGCATGACGGTGTAGGTTTCGTTTTCCATTTCTCTCTAGGTTTTGTTTTCCAACTCAAACCCCAGCCCTCTCTTGGCTATGGCCCTTGGATTTCCCAGGAATACAACTGAATCCAAAACTGATAATTGGACTGTATTCTAAATGTCACAAAACTTAGCAAGATCTTAAAATAGAGCACTGTGTTACTGAACTACATTTGCATCTATGATACACACACACACACACACACACACACACACTGATCAGTCAAAACATTCAAACGAGTATCATTTCTATTCTTATCCATTTTAACAACTCCAGTTGCCATAGATGCTCTAGGACAGACATTGCCTGCTTATGTCTCTAAAATCCCAATACACAGCCTCTGCTAAAATGGTACCTTAACACATATACAATCACCCCATGCCATGGACACTGATGCACCAACATAGATGAGAGTTGGGATTTGCACCTTAAGCTGATAACAATCTGGATGGTCATCTTTGTCACATAGATCATTTTTTGCCAAAAACAAGCTGAAATGTAGACTCTTTTAAACACAGCACGTGTTTCCATGGTCCTTCTGACCATCTGAGATCAGGCCCAGAGAACTCGTGTATGGCTTTCTGTTGTGTAATAGTGTTTCAGGTTGCATTTCTTAATGCAGACTGCATTAAATGACAACAGCTTTCCAAAGTGCTCCCAAATGTTTATATTTATAACAATAACTTGATGGTTCCTTATGTAGTGGTACCTGAGGTCTTGAAGGTCATGCACATTCAGCAGTGGTTTCCAGTCTTGCTGTACAGATTCTCTCATGAAATTTCACACAAAGTACAGAGCAGGGCCTCAGGATTAGCTTTCAAAAGCATGCCACAGGAAGTACGCAGAACCACTACGAGAGAGTAGCTGTCCTTTCACTTCCATTCATTTCGGTGTGTATTTGAACTAAAAATAAAGGCGTTTCAGAGCTGTTTCCAATTACGACACAGCACTGGTTCTATTTTGCAGAGAATGGGCTTTCTGTCATTTGATCCACAAGCTTCATGAACTCTTTATATTTTAGAAATGATTTGTTTCCGCAGTAATTCTAAAGATTACATGATAAAGCTGTGATCCAAAACACTGTGCTGTTTGAAGAAGAAACTCAGTAAAATGTTGCTAAATGCAGTGAGAATGTAGAAAACGCCATTGCTGGAAAAAGCCAGAATTACGAGCATAATTATTATGATTTAAACTATAGCTTACATTATAGGATATAAAGTTTAAGAATGCATATTTTACCAGAAATATTCTCCAGTAATGATGATAACTGCCAATATGATCGCAGCAGGCTGTCACTTTAGTCAATACTTATGCCTGTGTTCAACAGTGCAGCCCCTACAGACAATATGTTTGTTTGAACGGTATGGTGAAGATTCGCATCATGTGGGCATCTGCACAGTCTTTCCCGGGATTCATTGAATGATAAGGAAGTGACATGATTGACCTCAGGTTTCTTCATTGAAAACAGCGGGGTCACTGGGTCCAGTTTATATATAATGTCAATGGTATGGAGCCATACAACATCTTAATGCTTCATGCATACAACTAGTGCGTCTTCAGGATCTTCACTCAGCTCCACTTGTCACTTTGCCACTAGAGCACATAACTGCTGCACCCTTCACGTTAACATAAAACATGTTTACATATATGGCTGTTTGTGTGTGATAGTATGCGTGTTTGGTAGCATTGTCTTTTTATTTCTGTACTGCTGTATAATACTGTCAATGCATGTGCACCGTGAACTACTGTAACCTAAACCAAATCCCTTGGATGTATGAGCATGTGGCCAATAACGCTTGATTCTGATACCCCCAACACCCCTATATTTACAAATTTTTTACCAGTTAAAATATTCTTATTTTAATGCATTTTACAAAAATGTCCCAACTTTAGAGAAATGGGGATTTACATAGAATGTATCTACGGAGAGAGAAGTCAGTAACTCACTTTAATGTGTTTTTATTCTAAAACATTATCATACATAAAATACACAAACATCACCTTGATAATTGGGTCCAGCTGAATGAGAATCTGTTTAACATCCCTAAAAAGGCAAGTTCAGCACATTGTAACTGCATTCAAAGGAGGGTTTTAGTCACAAAAGTCTCAAATGTCAATGGCAAACCTCAGCAGCACCCCAGGGATAAGCATACAACACCAGCAAAAGACATGTCTTGACATATGCATGACTGACACTGTAATTGCTACTAACTTTAAAATATGCAAGAAACCGAAAAGTCAGTTGTCATTTCACATACAGCTATACTCTCATGACCTAAGTGTATCTTATCCTCTCCATGTTTGAAACTTGGGGTAAATGGGTATACTGAAAACTCTTAACATTCAAGCAGAAGCCAAAAGGATTCTGAAATATGTTATTTTTCTAATTTGAAATCAGCATGCACTGGCTGATTTAGGAATGTGGAAGCTAGTGTGTGTTGAAAAGAGGAGAGAAAAAAAAGATTCATTGGGCCCAAAAACTCTAGAAGCAGCCTGCTGTAAAGGGATACAGAGACTCAAGTACTGCAGTGCATAAAACACCTTAATGTGTCCAAAATTATGAATATGGAAAATCTGGTTATATAACTAGGACATCTAGATGCATTCAAAACAGGCGTCTCTGACCTCCTATTTTCCCAGCTTCTAATTAGACTGCTATTCCCTGTCCAGCATACAACAGCACTTTAAGGTGGGGGCACTACTAAAAATACTGAGCTTGTTTAGTTAATTTGGTTATATTTGTTAGACTTGTACCCGTGTTGTTTTCACAGTCACAAAAAATGTAAGAGAAATTATGTTAATACACATATTTGCCCTGTTGTGGTATTCAAACAAATATCATGCTATTCCAAGGTATGCCTCAGCAAATATAATCAGCTTGTTGTGTGCAAATCCAAAACCAAACCCTGATTGGGCACAATCAGGTTCCTCTTTTTGCTGTAGACATTTTGAAAGACTGGAAGAGCCACAGGAAATTCAGCCCTACGTAATACCCTCTTAATCTTTGTAATAAGGAATTACACAATTAAAACAAAAAATAAAGTGAGAAAAGGAATACAGAGAAGAGGAAAGCTAAAACACGATGATGGGTGCCAAATTCATGAAAACTGGCTCCATCCCCGCATTCAGTCCCATCATTACACACTGGTTCTTCAAAACAGAGTCCATAGACCTATCACTCGTTTACACATGTTCTCGCCTCTTCGGTCCACAGGCACTAGCGTTTGGACAGCTCATTGGATAACCAGTCTAGTCCTTCGTAGAGCCCGGTGCCTTGTGTAGCACAGGTAGCCTGAACATACCACTGCCAAACAAAAGAACAGAGTACAATATTAAAATCTGAATCTAAGTGCATCTGAGGCATCCGCTGTGTGTGCGCGCGTGTTTCTGTACCGTTCTGCTGCGTAGACTCTGAAGGCCCAGTTTGTCCGTCAGTTCGCTCACTGCCATAGCATTCGGAAGATCCTGTTTGTTGGCGAACACCAGCAGCACAGCATCCCTCAGCTCATCTTCCTGCAACTGCACATAAACAAAAACACCACCAGTGAGGTCACGTGAGCATTCACCAGTTCAAGAAATGCGTTTATCAGCGCAAATCACAGCAAAGCTTTCAGTGCTCAAGCAACTGATCTTCTAAACAGTATACACAGTTTGGCTCAGAAACACTTACCATTTTGGAGAGCTCCTCAGCAGATTCAGATACTCTCTCCCTGTCATTACTGTCCACCACAAAGATCAGACCCTGCACAAAAGTGTAAATAATGTATGAGACACAATTCTTGCTAACTCTGAAACAAGAAAGAGGCATGAAATACAAGAACCAAGGCATATGGCGCAACATGATTTGTACATCACAAATGGACCACAAAAAGCTTGCATAAAATAGTTGGAAAATATCTCATTCTCCTGTGAATTTACTGTTCTTAAAACATTGGATTTTATTACAACATCAAGGGTAAAATTAAAGTGGATAATAATAGTGGTGGACTGTGCAGTGTGCATATGAAGGGGAAAAAATATCTTGAGGAACGTGTGGAAAAAGATATGTCCCTGTGAAAACTTGTTCAAGGACATGAGTTTACCACAGAAAACACTGCAGTCCTCACACAAAACAAAAGATGTATTTAGTTTTTTTTTAATAAAATAAAACAAATGTGTGATGATCATGCATTATGTAACAGGATAAAGCAAAAGCTTAAAATGTAAAAAAAAATTGCTTAGACTATAATTGTAAGTGAACTTTCTTAGATTTATATGTTTTGCTTCATTCTACTTGGCATCATCTTTAATAACAGAGCACATTGAAACTCTAAAATGAAAACCCTCATTAAATGATTGAGTTGTAGCACTTATCCTCTGTCATAAGGCTCTATGTAACAGTAATGAAATATTAATCTCCACCCATTTGGTCTGGACTTTCCTCTGTTTACTGCAAAGACTCGCATTCTAAGGACAACAATCATAAGGCTTCATACACTTCATACACTAATACCGTCCACATATATAGCTACAAATCATTCACAATTACAAGTGCAGGCATGCATGATTTATACAAATATAACCTTTGGGATGGGGAAAAATAATATAATTTTTTTTTTTTTTAATTCTGGCAATATTAACTTTATACCTGAGTATTCTGGAAGTAGTGTCTCCAAAGTGGACGAATCTTATCCTGGCCACCAACATCCCAAACAGTGAAGCAGATGTTCTTGTATTCAACAGTTTCCACGTTAAATCCTGCCCAGTAAAAAAAACAAAAAACAAACAAACAAAAAAACAAAGGAATATTATTTAGAACAGAAGTGTGACATTTAAAACACTTACTACCTTATGCAACTACCACTATCAAATCATTTAAGTGAAATAAGAGCACTGAGGTGTTGAGATTAGACCTGAAAAATATATTGTTTCAGCATCGTCAATGTGACGTGTGTGTACGCAACATTCACGTTGCAGGACATGTAACGTCATGTGAAACAGCGTGGATGGGACTTGCATTACATTAATCTGCATATCATTTACGTTACTGTAATGCTGGATACACAGAGTTTGTTGCTAATTGTTTTGAATGACACATCTGTGCAGTGTATGGCAGCTCTTTAATTTGTATAGCTTTGTTTGAATTATGTTTAGTATTTAAAGGTTTCAATTATGAAACAAAATGTTAGATGACCCATATTTCACTCATGTTAAAGGCTAAGCACCAGCTCTATGAAAGTGTCAAACAAATAAGTACAGTGGAATTTGAGTTCCTAACTTGTGTTTATTGATAGTCAGAAAACATGTTATTTCTTACTAATTCAAGGAATAAGGTTTAAAAGACCCCCCCCCCCCCCCCCAAACAGTGTTCGGAAACTCTAATAGGCGTCTTGCCTGTGATGTAGATGGTGGACAACAACTCTAGAAGTTGCACTTAATTTAATGCAAAATGACGAAAAGGTGTGTTGTTTTTGGCTGCAATCATTCAATGTACAGTGGGACATCTGTGCACAAATGGCCCAAAGATCCCAAAATATCCAGAAAATGGACTAAACTTGTTAACTTTAAACGGGCACTTTGGAAAGGACCATCCGCTCACTCCGTTTTCTGTAGCTCATTTCACTGGCGCTTTTCCAACAATATGGGCATGTAAGGAAACCAACGAAAGGTGTTCAAGAGCCTCTGTAACATGGAGGTAAACAGGGTAAGGACACTTACTTCGCATGTTTTAGTTGGTGTTAGTTAACGTTAGCTTGACTTGCTAAACTTGGTGGCTCAGATTATACTAGGCTACGTAGCTGCATTACGGTTTGTTCAGCTGTTGTCCACCAGTGACGTCATGGTTGCGTTCAAGAATTTCCGTAGCGAGCTCGGGTTTTTCCGTCAATTTAATAAAATTGTCAGTTTTAAAGCTAATTAAGCAGCTATTTTCATTTTAATTCATAATTTATATGTCAGTAACTAAAATAATGTGAAATATTCATGAGGTCCATTAAGTTGTGCTTAGCCTTTAATAATCCTAATATGATAGTTAAGACTTCTCAGTTTTATGCTGTTTTAACCATGAGTACAGAAATGAAGCTTCCTGTAATCCCTTCTAGACAACAACATTCTTCATTCGCATATGAACAAGTGACTATGACAAGTTTCACAGTGACATCTAGAGGTTGTACTACATCATTGTGTATTTGAATGGAGCCACTTGGTTTATCTGTCCTGCCTGACTTTATTACTGTTTACTATATCATGGAAATGACCTAATATTGATGTTTATTCAATTTACAAGATGTTATATTGCAATGATAAAGGTCTTATCTACCAAAGTGTATTTTTACACCATGCTTGTAAGATAGTGTACATATTATCAGTACACGTATCAGGTGCTTCAGATGTTATGAAAAAGCTTTGTGGTGAATTAGTCTAAACCCAGAACAAAACGCTCCTTCACAATGCCTGTTGTGTCATGTCCTCTAACACGTGATAATTTACATAACTTTTTGGCTAAAACATTTGTTTAAGCACCAAGGTCTGCTACAAAGATACCAACCTTTATTGTTCTACTGCATGCACTGTGAATCAGAATCTATTCAAATGGACAGATAGGCTAATCCACTGCTGCCATGCTGCCTCTTTGTTGTGTAGTGATATCAGCATTAGCCTTGTACCTAATGTTAAGTATGAGCTAGAATGCTTTTTGTATTGCTCTTTTTTTCCCCCAATTTCATTTATTTTGTATCCCAAAAGTGTCTGTATTATTCTGATGTATGATCATGTGTGTCAGGATATATCCTTGGATGTAGACATAAACCAGATATTCACAATGCCATTTAATGAAGCTAGGACCATCTAGATTAATGCTGTGGGTCATTGGACAAAAATGCATTTTATTTCCGAGCAGATTATTCAATACAAAATCCTATTGATTTGCTTCTGTCACAATTTTATTTTCAAAAAAATTACTGCTGATCATAGCTGTCAGATCGTGTGTGACAGATGCACAGAGCATGTTTATATATATATATATATATATATATATATATTAGACTGGGGTGACCTGAAATTTTGCATACTTTTCAAAAAAGCATGTTGAGAAATGCTGGGTTCTCTTGAAAGTTTCTGTCAACACTAATTTGGTAGCAAATATTAAACTTACCTATAGTTGGAATTGTAGTCACGATTTCTCCCAGCTTCAGTTTGTATAATATTGTGGTTTTACCTGCTGCATCAAGACCAACTTAAAAGTGGAAAAAAGAAGCATTAGGACCAGTTAGAATATGAGAGGACTAATTAAACATTATTACTGAATAATAACTACTAGTTACATCATTGGGCTGACAGTCCTACTTGGGATCTTAAGTTTCCTTAAAGGAGCCATTAATAATATATTTACTGCAGTCAATTATAAAATGTCCAGGATGTGTAACCAGAGATTAAGAAAATAGGCTAGACTTAAACACTGATGTCTCAGAGAACAGTGATGATGCCTGTGTATTCTCTTTAAGAAGTCCCCATGTTTCAGCCTAAGATCCCGCCCTCTATCCAATCACATTACAGTCCAAACCCACTGGGTTGCCAGGTTGCACACATTAGAGGACACAAAAATAGTATTACAGATTACTCCTTTAAGCAAGCACCTAACCCCCAACTGTTCAGCAAGCACTGTTAAGTGTTTGCCCACTGCTCTGGGCATGTGGGTGTTCACTGCCCTTAGAATCGGTGTGTATACAACTGGTTAAACGCAGTCTTAATTTCCTCAGTAGGATATTAAAATATAATTTCTTCTCCGTCTACAAAGCTACACCTACATAATTCCTGTGTGTTTCTCTATTTCATCATGCAGTAATTATTAGGTTAGTTAAAACTATCAGTTCTGGGACTGTTTCCTAAGACTCAACAGTCAGTAGGAAGTGTCAAGGCTTGACGTATCAGTACTTTTTAACACAAGTGTACAAAGACCTAGAAATGAGTAACTTAAGCTCCCACTCGGTCGGCTCGTGATATCCTCAAGTGTAGATATCAGTGATGTCATTGGAGTCTTCATCATAAGCGGTACTGTGATTTTTCTACCGTCATTGGGCAAACTGACCAGCTGGTGTTTATTAACCGATTAATCGTACATTTATCAAGACAATTAGAGGCCGTTATGAAACTGACACCAGAGAAAACGAATCCCACCTGTACTACATTTATAAATTACATTTTTGACTCATTTCCAATGAATCGTTGACATTGTTAGAAGTGAAAAATATAGCTAATACATTTATATTTCCCTTTACTGAGTAGCCTAGCTATCTACCTGGTCAGGGTCAGCGCAGCACCTTTGAGCACAGACATATCCGCAGACGAAGTCTTTGGTCAAAGGTTACAGAAGCTCGGTTATAAATAAGTTGGCCATACTTTGTTCACTGTTCGGTCAGTAACAGACACCTGGAGTTTAACGGACTTTACCGAACATGTTTCCCGCTCCGCGGAGAGAAACGTTAACCCCGAGATGGATAGAGTTAGCTAGATAGCATTTCAAACACGGAGGTAGTACGCGAGGCTAAAGCTAAAGCCGTCTACTCTCAAGCTAAAGGCTAACAGCTGGCAGGCATACTCACCCATCAGTATTCTCATCTGTTTCTTCCCGAACAATCTCCCGAAAAGAGAGGAAATGGTGAGCCCCATATCTGCGGGTTGGAGTAGTTAGCTTCTAAAACTGAATCCTCGGAGGCTTTGGGCTGAAGTTTAACTCTGAGCTCGGAGAGATGCGCGTTAACGCGGCGGCAGCAAGTTGCGCATGCGCACTGCCACGTAACGGCCTCCGTGGAAGATATGACGCAGTTTCCTGGGAGAGGTTTCTGTTTCTGAAATGTTGTTGGTTTCATTGAATAAAACTTAAGACAATGACACACGTCACTCTTTTCCCGTTACCTCTGTCGAATAATGTAAACTTTGTTGTTTAATTCGTGATGGTTGTCTTGACATTTCCACTCTTTTCATTCACTAGTGTCATGAGAAATAAGATTTAAATCTAGATGCGTCCATCCCATCTTCAAGAAGCTTCAGCAATAAAGAGCTTGAAAACTCAGAATTAAACATTTTCACAAGTTTATTCCATTGAATTTACACCAATCAGCCCAGAGCACCAGTTTCCATACTGCTGCTCTTTGTAGTTCTACAAGTTCTTTGGTCATATCACCCACATGAGCACCATACATCCATGTCTACTCAATTAAAAAACCTACTGGACCAAACAGGATGTAAATCAGAGACATTTAATTGCTGCACAGTTGTGTTGGTCATCCTCCTTCATGGTCACCGGACACTGTTGGCTGATATTTGTTGTTGGTGGACTATTATCAATCCAGCAGTTAGTGTTTGAAAACTACATCAGCATTGTCTTGTCTACCAGCACAACACTACACATCAGTTTTACTGCAGCGCTAAAAATGAATTACCATTGCTGTGGTTATGTGGGGGTCCTGGCCATAAAAGGACAGATGGTAGAATTATGAGCAAAGGATGAATTACTGTCTGCAACTGTAGAATTACAAATTGCCCCTTCATGATAAGTGGAGCAAATAAAATAGACAATGACTGCAGAAACAAGGAAGAAATTTTTGCTTTGTGAGCCACATAGTTTGAGATAACTGGTTCAACAACAGCAGTTTTATAATACACCAATCAGCCACAAGATTATGACCACCCCCTTGTTTCTACAATATGTACAAACTTTCAGGTCCACTGACCATACAGGAGCACTACGGGTTATAAAATGACCTAATGTAATACATTTGTTGTTCTGCATACTTTGGTAGCCCCATTCACCATGTTCTTCAATTGTGAGGACTTCTACAGAGCAAGAATGATTTGGGTGGCAGATCATTCTCGGCAATGCAGTGACACTGACATGGTCATGTTAGTGTGTCATAATGGTGTGAGTGGGCCAGACATGGCAGTGCTGCTGGAGTTAATAGCTGTAGATAATAGTCTACAAACCACAAACATCCATAGCCTATGTGGTTATAGACTAGGGGATGAGCAACACAAATTTTGCAGTAACAGACAAGCTACTCTCTGATTTTAAATCTACAAAGTGGCCAGTGCGCAAAGTGTTTAAAATCTCTAACAGCACTGCTGTGTCTTATCCAGTCACCAACACATGATAATATAACACAGGAACAGAAGTGTGACTGCAGTAGATTTACCACCCAAATAATACCTCCTCACTATTGGTCGTGTGGGTGTTCCTAACATTGCAGAGCAGAGTGAAAGTGGGCAATTTATGCAGAGCAACAGATGTGCTACCGCCTGCAATTGTACTTAAGACTCACATATACATATATATATATATACACATTTAAGTAAAAAAATTATTAACATTTCCTTAGGCCTGAATAGGTTGGAATGCTATTGCACAAGATACAGGGACGTGCTTTTACTGCCTGCAGTTTCCATTAGTCCAACATGAAACATTACATTTGAAAATGTTTGGTAGCTTCAGGAAATGTTTATTTAAGAAAAGCAGGGCAAGTGTTCATACAGCACATATAAAACTCAAAAAACAGGAGATTTTCCATTAGCTAGCATTAAAACCCAAATACAATGAGAAATCAAAACAATATCACACCACGCATACTGTTATTATTGCATTACCATAACCAATCCTTCTGTACTGCTTGTGGTTGTGTACTGGTCACCTTTACCTTTGCTCAATATACACCATTTAAGAAAGAGTAAACCACAGATGAGAGTTACCTTATTGCACTGTGCTAGATTCACAGCCTAACACCTATACAGGCAACAGAGTGGAAGGCAGGAGCATGCTGCATTAAATAGATAGAGAGGGTGCTCCCAAAACACTTGTGAATGTTTCATGACTGGGCCCCTGAATATGGTACTTTTTTTTTTTTTTGCATGAGTGTTGATTGCTATGAAACTGAAAGTAACAATAGCATTATTCAAAATTCAAATGAATTTTCATTACTGTACTATATCAGAGACCACACATATACAGACTATTGTTGTTCCAACACTGTTGTAGAAAAAGATGTTTTCACATCTTTGTGGGTATTATGAACCCCCAGGTCAGTTGCTTTGGCCAAATCATTTTACCCAAGCTGACAAGCTCACAAAGAGTATCACAGTAAAGTGAGATATATGCAGATATGTAAAAATGAGAGTGTGTCTACACTGTATCCCATACAGTTTCAATGCACTTTAATGTTCTCCATGGCTGTTGGGGACAGATATACTTGAAACATATGCTGCATTTTAGCATAGGAAGCACCAAACTGAAATTTCAGGTTGTGTTTCTGTATAAATTCCTACACGTTTATCAATACAGAACTGCCATACTTAAGAGTCCTGTATTATTCTGTTAACCCCAATTTTTAAATAATGCCGTCACAGTTATAAAGTTAACATGCAATTTAAAGCATAGCCAATATAAAACAAATGTGGTTAAGAAGAAAGACATGGAATTGATTCGGAATAAAGAAAAGAAAATGAAAGATAAGACATGATAACGGCTGCCTCCTCATCGCCCATCAGCCCTCATCATTCACCCACTCATTCAGTCATACACAAGCACACACTCTTTAGAACAGAGTCTATAGATTAATGTTATCTTTCTTTCACAAATTCAGACACCCATTTTCTTCTGTCCAGAGGCGCTAGCGTTTAGACAGCTCATTGGATAACCAGTCTAGTCCTTCATACAGTCCGGTGCCTTGTGTAGCACAGGTAGCCTGAACATACCACTGCAAAAAACAAAAACAAAACAGTGAGTCAAACATCAAATTCTGAATCAGAGTATGTTTGAGTCATCCACTGTGTGTGCACGTGTGTGTACCGTTCTGCTGCGTAGACTCTGCAGGCCCAGCTTATCTGTAAGTTCGCTTACTGCCATCGCGTTGGGAAGATCCTGTTTGTTTGCGAACACCAGCAGCACAGCATCCCTCAGCTCATCTTCTTGCAACTGCACATACACAGGAAGTGAGGAAACACTACATTAACCACCAGACATCAGGTGGAGAGTGTGATCAGCAGGGAGCAACATATATTTGAGGTTGCTTGTAGAATATAAATATAACAATGAAAATCCTTTTACCATTTTGGAGAGCTCCTCAGCAGACTCAGCTACTCTCTCTCTGTCATTACTGTCCACCACAAAGATCAGACCCTGGGAAAAGGATAGATTAAATTTGATAGATTCTGGCAAAGATTATGACCAACTTTTAAAAGATTTGAAGACACTTTCAATGTAAGCTTTAATATAATACGGTAAATGAGTGAGTAGAGTTTAAACACCTGTGTGTTCTGGAAGTAGTGTCTCCAAAGTGGACGAATCTTATCTTGGCCACCAACATCCCAAACAGTAAAGCAGATGTTCTTATATTCCACAGTTTCCACATTAAATCCTTCACAAAAAAAAAAAAAAAAAAAAAAGCATTAATACAAATCCACTCAGCTTCTCCCTGCAACATAAGAATGAGTGAAAAAGGCCCATGACGAGTCTTACCTATGGTAGGAATTGTTGTTACAATCTCGCCAAGCTTCAGCTTGTACAGTATTGTGGTTTTACCAGCTGCATCCAAACCCACTGTGAAAACAGGAGACTGTACATAATCATCTCATTCATTACTGTCACTTGAGAAGATTGTAGAAGAATAGGCAGTCTGATTGTTCAGATTCAGTAAGAGTGGTTTGTTGCCTTACGAAACTGGTCAGTAAACAATTGCTCAGCAAATACACATTTTCCAAAAGACAACAAATCTCAATTCCATTTGTTAGTTGCCTTTAAAGAACGTGAATCAAACGGGGAAAACACGGTTCAAATAGGAAGCGAGTTTGGAGAGGCTAAATTGGGCTCATTATTTCCCGTTTCTTACTCGCGTTTTCCCGACGTTACAGTCGCTTTAATGGAATTGCTGCAGCATTTAAGGTCAAACGGGAAATTCAAAGGAAAATCTGCCTTCTAATGTCGTCAAACTATCTTCTTGTATATTCGGTACACAGAGCTAGCATAAGCTCACACAGCTAACTCACAAAATATAATTTACAGTATGTTGCATGAGTATTATATTCTAACTACATTCGCTCCAAATTAGCTAGTTTTGTTTCATTCATTTTAGTCACCTCAATAGAGCCGATTCACAGTAAACTGGTTACAAACGAGGTAATGCTAGCTGCTATAGCGACTCGACTCCAGGATAAGCCCCAAACGCCTCCGTGCTCCCTCTGTAGTGTACTATATTGGTGATGAATTAACGGCTTAAACATACACAGTGTAACATATGTGGAATACATATGTGATTTACACTCCGTTCTCAGCTGTGTGAGTCCTTATCTAACACAGATGTAATGTAAAATCAAGATCTTCAAGACTATCACAGACCAGTAATAAAGGCAGCAGGGACCCGTTTATGATCGAGCCGCTCGGACCCTCACTCACCCATCAGTATTCTCATTTGCTTCTTTCCGAAAAGCCTGCCAAAAAGTGAAGAAATTGTCAAGCCCATTGCGATTCACTAAACGCTGATCTACTCTTGATGTGAACTGTTTTTTAAACCGTAGGAAGCGCTTCTTTTGTCCGTTTCTCCTCCCGCAGTAAAGCAGCCGCTCCTCTGCCGTGAAGCCGGTAACTCTGCGCATGCGTGCTGCCACGTACCAGAGCCACCGTGGAAGACATGTCGTCATTTCCGCCTTATATTGCAAAACTTAGCTAACTGTATTTAAATTAATGAGTAAAACATTATATCCAGTGTCAAGTTTCATCTGATAGCTGTTATATTATTCTGTTGGATGTAGTACTGATAAGGTTATACATACTAAAATATATGCAGTTCTATATTGGATGTGTCTGCATTTGACAAGTTCTTGTAATCATTTAATCCAGAACTTTTTTTCATTGACTAATCCCCACATTATTGCAACAGTCCTGGTGTACAAATATGCAAGAAACTGGTGCAGGGCCCTTTTATTCATTTTACTCTAATATTGTTTTCTCAGAAACCATTAAGATTTTAACTATAGCCAGATAAACTAGGCCCAATTTAAAGTTGAGTGCTTTCCAATTTGCCTCAGTACATTTCCTATTGGACAGGCTTGGGCTCCATGCCATATAATACCCAGGTCAAGATATAAAATAAACTTCTAGTTTTAGATAATTTAGAAAACAAGGAGGAATAACTCTAAATCAGTAAACTTAATAACAATTTTTCCCCCATTTCCCTTTACGGGTCCTTGTGAAATAGCCTACTGCTTGCAAACAAAGCCTATTACACAATGTCAAAAGTATTTGAGTATTCCAAGGTCTGTTAAGGGTAGTATCGCAGTCACATAGCTCCAGGGACCTGGAGGTTGTGGGCTCAAGTCCCGCTCTGGGTGACTGTCTGTGAGGAGTTTGGTGTGTTCTCCCCGTTTCCGCATGGGTTTCCTCCTGTTTTCTCCCACAGTCCAAAAAACACACGTTGGTAGGTGGATTGGCCACTCAAAAAGTGTCCGTGTGTGAGTGAATGTTTGAGTGTGTGTCACCCTATGAAGGACTGGCGCCCCTCCAGAGTGTGTTCCTGCCTTGTGCCCAGTGATTACTGGTAAGCTCCAGACCCATCGTGACCCTGAACTGGATAAGCGGATGTTTGTTAATATATAAACCACATAGATGAACAAATTCAATACAGCCATATCACCAAGGACAAACATAGCAGAGTTCAGTGAATTTACACTAACCTTTCCAAAGTCAGTTTGCCAATTTTCTGATCTATTAGAGATACCCTGGTCAATGTTACATTAAGTTATAGAAAAGTATCATGTTTATGCCAAAAAAAAAAAAAAAACAGCTCATATAAGAAATTTTGAGCACCACACTCCTACCACACTGCAAAGTCCTATAATGCATAAAAGTCTCAAACTGTGTCAATAACATATAATATGTGTAAATAACATCAGCTCAATTTCTGATGATGATTAATTGATTGTTTTCATGTCTGAGCAGATACAAATATATGAAAGACCATCAAGTGCCTGGAACTGTGTAAATGCATAATTTGGAGTGATGAACTATGAGCTTCACTATCTGTCTCATGAATCTGTATTTGGCAGCTTAAAGAAAATTAAACATGTTCAAATATGTAGTGCCAGCTGTAAATTTGGTAGCGGTCACAGTCCGTGATGTATTACTGATTTATTTCAGGGTTAGTTTTGTTGGACAAATGTAGTTAATGAGACTTATTCATGTTTCAACAGGCAGTTTGCCTGTTTGTTCCACCTTTCTTATATTTGAAGGGTGCCTTCTTCAGAATGCATGTTTAAGTTATTTTCAGATGTTTTATAAGATTTATAGCCCTGATGGTGTATCTGGCCAGGTGCTAAGACCTTGGGCTGAACAGCTCTGTGGTGTCTTTATACATATTTTAAATTTTTCACTGGCCCAGGCAGTCATTTCTGCCATTGTTGTACTGTTATGTTCTATGTTCAATATAGAGACTAGTCTGTTTAGTTGCAGAATGAGCAAAACAATCATTTATATATATATATATATACTTTTTTTGGTAAATAATAATAATTTAAATAATAAAATATTTATATATGCTTCTAACTGTTCAACAATATAATTTATTTGTTTATACAAATTCTCCCAAAATACATTGTTCAGAACAATAAACACTGGAATATTTTCATTATTTAACACCATACACCAGTAGGTGACAGTAAAGCACATGATTCACGAACATCATGATTTCCAACAGTGATAAAAACAAAACACAGAAATTTAACATGTTAAAACGCAAAATATATATGTTTTAACACATTCAAAACAAATTAACATGCCCATATCTTACATGTTAACGTGGCAAATATGTGCTTGTTAACACAACATATACTCTATGCGTTAACATGGAGAATCCAATATGTTTTGAGCCCAATGGCCTTCAATAAAATGTGCAGCGTTAACTTTTGTACATCCTAAGATATTTAGATGATAAGAGACTACCATTTACTGGCTGTCGTCAATATACTATGGCATGCATCCGGGGCCAAAACTGTCTTAATTCTAACACCTGTACATATAAAATTTTACATGTCCAGAAATAAAATATGCGTGTTGATGTATTGAGACACCATTTTTTATGTGTACAGACAGCATATGGAAAGGCATTTTAACATTAAATTGAGCAATTGAATTTACATTACAGATATCTGCAATTAATTTATGACTAGACACAATTCTAAATTAAGATATCTCTAATTATATTTTAACTAGTGTAAATGATGTCAAATTTACCATTGAGTTCAGTGGAAGCTCTCATTTAAGATATCTGAAATTAATTACTATCTTAAACTTTAGACTAGTCTGAATTACAATTAAATCTACAATGAAATTATGAGTAGTCAAAAAAATAAATTAGAGATATCTTGCCTTTTGTTCCGACTCATCATTATTCCAATTAAAGAAACCTTAAATTCCCTCTATATTAAGCATATCTTAAATATATTTTAAGATATTCATTCATTCATTGCCTGTAACCGCTTATCCAGTTCAGGGTCACAGTCAGTCCGGAGGCTAGCCGGAATCACTGGATGCAAGGTGGGAACACACTCTGGAGGGGGCACCAGTCCTTCACAGGGCAACACACACTCACAAATTCGCTCACACCTTTAGACACTTCTGAGTCACCAATCCACCTACCAACGTGTGTTTTTGGACCGTGGGCGGAAACCCATATGGACATGCGGAGAACACACCAAACTCCTCACAGACAGTCACCCGGAGCGGGACTTGAACCTGCTGTGCCACCGTGCCGCCCAATTTTAAGATATCTGAAACTAAATGGTAGATACTTTAAATTAAATTTTAGAATTAAAGAAATGACTAGTCAAAACTAGTAGAGATGTCCAAATTTTTATTTTTGACTAGTCAGAATTCCTTTTAAGATAAATAAATTACATATATCTTGAACTTATTTGCCTTTTGTATTTCTGATATCTTAAATGATAATTCTGACAGGTCAGAATTTGATTGTAGATATCTTAAATTATTATTCTGACTAGTCAAAACGTAGCTGACATACATAGCACATTTTCACACCATGTAAAAGGTCTGCATATTATAGTGGATTTTGGGTTTACATTTTCAGTAAAATTACTTAATATTGGTGGTTGTGGGTTGCTTTTTTGAGCTTGTTTCTAAAATGTAGTTGCCTTTTTGGACTTGGTTCCTCTATAGCAATAATGTCCAAGAAAATAAGCCTATGGACACTTTTGAGTCACCAATCCACCTACCAATGTGTGTTTTTGGAGGAAATCGGAGCACCTGGAGGAAACCCACGCGAACAACACATCAACTCCTCACAGACACTTGGAGCAGGAATTGAACCCACAACCTCCAGGTCCCCGGAGTTGTGTGATTGCGCCACCGTGCCGCCATAGTGTCAACATTTTTAGCATAATCATTTTAGCAAAATCATTTAGGACAGTAATTTGAGCGGTCCGATGGTGGACCTGCATTGGTCTACATGGTACACCAGCCTTTTTATGCAGTGGACCGTTATATACTCACTGTCTGGGCTATGAGAACTGTTTCAAAACCATATAATCTATGCCTTGCATACTCACTCTGACAACACTCTCTATCTCACACGATGCAGCAGAAAATTACAACAGTTAATTGTGTCCCATGCTTTATGTCACGGTTTTTATGGCTCCATTTTGTATCCCATGGAGCCATTACGAAAAGTGTCATGGCAGAAAAATTGAGGTTTTTTATGACAAGAGAGGCCTCCAAACTTTGAAAACCATTAACAGTGATTACTGCTTTATTTCTGCTCCACATGTGGGCAAAATTGACTTACTTTTGCTGTCTCAGATTACTTAATTTTGAAATGACCCTAAATTATGGAGACTGCTAACTGAAGCTATAACACAGACCGAAAGAACATTGAATAACTTAAACCACGTACAAACAACAGTCGTTGTTTTCCTTCAAACATATTGTTCCGCATTAAAAAACATTTGAACGTAAACAAACAAGAGAACGACGGTTAATAAGGCCACCATTAAATCAGTGGATAAGCCAAACAATACATTGGTCTATACGAGCTCCAGTGGCGCAATCGGTCAGCGCGCGGTACTTATACAGCAGTACGACTGAAGCAATGCCGAGGTTGTGAGTTCGAGCCTCACCTGGAGCAGAGGTTTTGAGTGTGGTTCTACTACAAGCCAAATTAAGCGAAATGCATTATTACCCAATGATACTGCCTTATGTCTAATTAGTTACCAAAAATATGATTCAACTAACAAATTGTGGCACAACCGGTTAGGTCTTTCTTCCATGAAATGTACTGTAAAACTGTGGCGCGTGAACGTCTTCGGATTAGTAATGTTTTTTTATGTAGAAAAGGAGGAAAGAGCGAATAATTCTATTTAGCAAATTGGTGACGTAGTGCTATCTCTCTCGAATTTTTTTTCTTGAGAGTGCACGTGTTCTTTAATAATAATAATCATACACAAGATAAGATGTAAAATAGCCCGTCACATAAGTACCCAAACCACCCACTGTATCACTAGCTCTTCACAGGGGTCATCAGGTGACCCACCTCCCCTCATCAGTGTTTCGCTGAATTAAGCCCACAACACCTCCTCCAGAAGACTCAACAGAAAAGTCTGGCGTCCCAGACCCACCCCCCTCCAAGAAAAACAAAATTCAATTAAATCTAGCAGGTATAAGAGCATTATAATCCCACATATATAGCTATCTACTTGTTAAATCGTGACGTATCGACCTTGTGAAACGTCACGTCCGGGTTCAAGCCGCTGCCCGGTACAGCAAAGTTGGTGATTTTGCCGCTAGATTTAGTAACTTTTCAGACCTCCTAGCCAATTATTATGAATAAATAACCCGACCGGCACCAAATCTAGCTCATTCCTTTACAAACCTTAACTACTTTTTATTAGATAATCGATAGTGCAACTCGTTACAACACCGGGACTGACAGTGAGCAGGAGACGTCCGCGGCTCCTGCGCTTCCAGAGACAGCAACGGGAGATACGGTGTTACACCAAATTCTGTCTCCATCAAATTCTTTGACCCTAGAGGGCGCTACTTTATAGCGTTGACATAGGGGGTCACAACATCTGACAGCTGCCGTCAGAATGTGTGACCTCCACCGAATCTCCATATAAACCTTATAAACATTCAGGTTTAAGTACATTTATGTAATTAATATTCAGTGTGGAGTCACAAATTCTGACGGCAGCTGTCAGAAACTGACCCCTATGCTGGACATGAATTAGCCCTCTCTAGGGTCACAGAATTCGGTGTAACAACGGCTCTCTCCTTCGGTTCCCAGAAATAACTGTGGGAAACACAGCTTTCTCTCCGCGGTTCCCCGGCTCCCAGAGACGGAGCAGCTGCAGCTCTCTCTCCCAGAGGCGTAGCACACAGTCACGGCAGATCACACAGATCAGAATGTGCAAACAGTGCTGCCAAAGGAACGTTTGCTTCAGTTTACGTTTAATGTACTCCTTGTAATGAACCCCTGCACCAAGACAACATAACTGATTGAGACAGCTTTATTCAAACCATAAACACTTGCCTTATGAATGTAAGAGATGGGACCAAAGGCGCGATTGGACCCGGAATTGGAAAAACTTCACGTTTGGCGTTAGACTTAACAAGCGGATAATTTCCGATCAGTTCAAGTACAAATGTACATACAGTATATGGCAATTATTAGGCCTCCACTGGAGAAAAAAAATGAAAAATGCTTTTTTAAAAAAACACGGTGAACACAAATTTTATAATAAAATGCCATGCTGGTAGCTTAATAATTTTTAAGTTTATCAAATGAATTATTTATTTCAATTAAAATCATAATGAATTATTTAAAAAGCATATATTATTAAAAAATATATATATACATTTCCGTGATCGATGATGACGTAGAGTGGTTCTGCTCCCGTCGCCCCGGAGAAGTTGGACACTTCTTGTTTGTAAACTAAAGTAAACATGTTTGTGTTTAAACGTACGATCGGAACGTGAAGCGCTTTCAACTGGTTTAAAACCTGTGATTTGCTTCAGTCGTTAACCGACCCAAGCTGAACTTTCCAGAGCTCCAGACTTGACTTGTCTACTCTTTTCTTCCAGCTTTCCACAGTATCCTACAATTTTTAATTTCTTCTCCGAGATTTTCTTCACTGTTTCAATGCAGGTGTTCGGTTCCCGCGGCTTCTCTCACCTGAAGCTGCGCCACCTGCTGTTGGCGGCCGGCTCCATCTCCGCCGCCGCTGGACTTTATGTCCTCTACTCCCGCAGGAGAGCTCGACATCGCCCCCCGACTGTGGTGGACCTCCACATTCAGTCAGTGCTGCAACATCATCCTGACCATGATGTTGAACCTCTCTCCAGTGCTCAGGCTGAGGTGAGTTTTCCAAAGGATTTTCCTCCATTAATCACAGCTGTAGATAAATATATTAGAGTGTAATTCATTGGAAAAGGAATTAAAACAAATAAAAATAAACAACCAACGAAATAAAAAGAGTACGGTTGCTAAGCGTACGGTTGCGTACGAACTGCTATGGCAGTTCTTACAAAGTGCTCGCTAAGATGCCCCATATAATTGATTGTTAAGTGAGTTTTATGGTGTTGCTAAGGTGTTTATTTTTTTAAAATATTGTTGCTCAGGTCTTGCTGAATGGATGCTATATTGTCACAACAGTGTTCAAATATGGTTGATTTGCTATGCCAGGGTGCTCAGTTGTTAAGGTATTTCAGATAGTCTCTAATTTGTTTTATGTGGTTGCTATTGGCAGTTGAAACAGTATTTCAGGTGGTTACTAAGGTTATTCTATGAGATTGCTATGCTATTAAGGTTTTTAGCTTTTAGCAGATGGTTACTATGATGTTGTTAAGTAGTTCAATTAGTTTTACTGTTGGGGTGTAAATATATGCAGTACTGTGTTATCATAAGTGGTTGCTAATGTGTTGTTAGATCTTTTTTAATGTTGTAATTCATGGTTGCTTGCATGGAGGAGTTCTTGAAAAATATACATTGTGATTATGCAGCTAGGTTGTTGCCAGGTATCTAATATAGTATTGTAGACAGTTGCTTTGTAGTTGCTAGGGTGTTTCTAAGCACTTTTCATTCATTCACTGTCTGCAACTGATTGTCCAGTTCAGGTTTGCCGTGGGTCAGGAGCCTACCTGGAATCACTGGGCGCACAGAAGGGACATGCCCCAGAGGGGGCACCAGTCCCTCACAGGACGACACACACTCACAATTATGGAAACTTTTGAGTCACCAATCCACCTACCAATGTGTGTTTTTTGGACTGTGGGAGGAAATGTGAGCAGCCGGATGAAACCCACGCAGACACAGGGAGAACACACCACACTCGTCACAGACAGTCACCCGGAGAAAACCCACGCAGACACAGAGAGAACACACCAAACTCCTCACAGACAGTCACCCGGAGTGGGACTTTAACCCACAACCTCCAGTGCCGCCTCATTACTAAGCACTTGCTAAAGAATATTAAGTGCTCACTAGTGTGTTACTAGGTAATTGTGCATGTGTTTGCTGGGATGTGTGTAGGCAGTTATCTCAGGTGGTTATGTGTTTCTTGGCGTTGGCTGTGGTCTCTAGGTGGTGCTTAGCAGTGCATTTATTATTCCAGGTGAATGCAGTGGTTTGGCATAGTTTCTGATTACAGTAGTTTATGTCTCTAATCTGTGAAGGTTTCTTCACTAATGTCACCTCTCTTCTCCACTTATTGCAGGACATTGCTGACGGGAACTGGCAGGTTGCGCTCTGCCCAGTGACCATTGACGCAGCGGTGACTGTACGCACTGTAAGCGTGAGGACAGGTTGCACTTTTGGTTTGTGTTGGTTGTGACTTCCAGATCTGTGTCCAACATGGTTCTTTCTGTTTACAGTTTTTGAGACTTTTCCTGGAGAGGCTGGTTCTTACTTTTCTCTCCAGCGAGATACAGAACTCTAACAGGACTCTGAACCTGTCTCACGAACATTGGCTCAGCAGAGACTCGCAGGTAACCGGACACACCCACCTGTGTTCAGCACTACACAGCAGTTGCTTTCAACAGCACAATGTGACTGATTTAGGAGTGTTTTTTTTATACTTCTATTTTACAGAGCATTTACATCAGGCGGCAATTTGTGCTGCAGGTGCGTGGGACAGTGTCTCACTCATGGTGGATCCTCACCAACGACTTCTATACATCCACCGATGAGGTTGAATTACACTTCTTTATAATTAATAAATATAATTAATTGTAGCTAATGTTCCTTTATTATTGTAGGTAATTATTAACAAAAGTTCCCAATTTCTCTCACAGGGCCCCTGTTACTATGCCTCAGTGCACAGAGTCACCATTGCTGAGGTATGAACTTGTCTTAAAATATGATAGACCTGATAAAGCTGGTATGAGGAGTCACTGAATGGGAGCTTTATGTTGTGTACTTTAGCACATTGAAGGCCGGCTGGCTCAAGTGGGTTCCTACGGCCTGACCAAGCACCTCCGCACTTCATCTGAGAAAGGTGTTCAGGTAAGCAGGTTCCATTTGATGTTAACTCATTTCTGCTTGTATCATATACCTATCAGCAAAGCCACAGTGCTACGTTTTAGCCAAAGGTGCTACAGATTTAATATCTGTTGTTCTGCAGGTCACAGAGCCTTTTCAGACTTATCAGGAACTATACATCATTGATCATAGCTGGATTGTTGTTTATCGCTCTGAGCCAGAAAATGCTCCACCTGAGCCACAGCCTATGTGTACTTCCCCTCCATACGAACAGCCCAGGACATCTTCGGCTGAGGTAAATTTAAAATGGCTATTTATGGTTATTACCTTCAGAATTTCAATTTGGCTGTACTAATCACGGTACATTTGGTTCTACAGGCTGAGGATGACTGTGCTGAGGCTTGTGAAGTGCCTGCTTTATTGTAAGTGTTTTATACATCATTTAGGACCCTAATGAGAATGGTGGTCTCTGACTTCTGCACAGTACTCTTTGGTTCATGAGCACAAATGGAATGCCCTTTGTTTTCACAGTACCTACATGTTGTCTAAGAGTATCACCAGCTTCTCTCTTAGACTGGATGCCCTGCGCCATGCTTTCTCTGTAAGTGTTTCTCAGATGTAATGAATTTTCATATGAATTCTCACTGTTGTTATGTAACAATGTCTCTCCAGACTTTACTTACCCTTTTTCTCCCCTTCACTTTGTAGGCCATTCTGAGTGACCAGCTGTGCTGCAACCATGTCTCTGTGGCTGGCAGAATGATCCTTGGTGGACTGGCCAGTCTAAATGCCAGGGTAGGATGCAGTCATGACCTAAACACATGCTCTGTGAACTGAGTGGTCAGTTAAAATATTCTGATCATCTGTCTCCTTCCTCCAGAATCTGACTGACTTCCAAGGGGCGTTTGACAGCTTGCTGGCGGTAGCTCAGTATCCCCCCAACCGCGGAGCTATCGAAGCAGAGCTGGCACGGATTGGGGTGAGTTAGATAGACTACAGTCAAAAACAGAACACAATTTACCACACTGATTTTACTCTGATACAGAATGATCTTGTTTTCTCAGATTATGCACTACAACCTTGTGGATGTGGTGTTTGAATTGGTGCTATTTGGAGTTCTTGGACGAATGAGGCCTCAGATCTGTTCAGTAAGAGAGTTTTCTTATGGCAGTAGAAACTAAATAAACCTTGAGGTAGATTTTAAAGCTTTTACAGTGTGTCAGGAGAAGACTTGATTTAAACCAGTAACACATCACTGCAACTGAGTAAACCTCCAACACAGAATATCTTACAGTCCTGATGGAGGATCATCTTTTTCACAGGCAGATATTCAATCTCCCAGAGCAAATATATGACATTACTCTGATTTCAGACTCCAGGG
Organism: Hoplias malabaricus; assembly: GCF_029633855.1. NCBI lineage: Eukaryota > Metazoa > Chordata > Actinopteri > Characiformes > Erythrinidae > Hoplias > Hoplias malabaricus. The sequence goes on from NC_089810.1 coordinate 13,525,825, forward strand.
GGGTTTCTCAGTTACCTCATGGCCATGCTGCATTCTCTTTTTTCCTCAACGGAGCAGAGATCTCCCAGGGCAGACGAATTCCAACTTACCGTCCAGGTAACAGTCATTATTCACCACGAGAGAGCTTTAGGGGAGTCTTAATCCGTTTAGATGAGAATATATAGTGACTTTGTTTTTGTGCTCACACACATTGATTCAGTCAAATGAAGTGGAGACACACTACAAAGACTTATGCAGTGCAGTTTGTACATAATTTCTCACTTGGCAACTCTTTTTGTATCTCAGAGCACGCTGTTGCAGCTTCTGGATGAGGTCTTTGCCCTGGAGGAGCATGTGTATGAGGATCCAGGGACCCTGAACTCTGCAGTGTGGGAGTATATTGAATACCACACCCAGCAGCTCCTGGACAGGCTTGAGGACTTCTAGAACTCCCTCATATCTAATCTAGCACCCGATCACTCCCTCATCCGTTCACTGCCTTTTCCTTATTCTTCCCTATGCCAGTGTGTCCAGAGTTTCTCAGTCCTGGTCCTAGATTTCCTCTAGAGTTCCTCTGCCCTGCACGGTTGGGTGTTCTCTCCTTTCCAGTGCACCATAATCCATGTATGAAGATCTCCTTAAAGACAGGGCTACCTCAGGACAAGCACTGAGACACACGGAGTTCCACCCCTCCCTCTTCCCCGCCAAAAACTACATTTTAAATGACATATTGATGTTATTATTGCTGTGTTATTATATTGTGACACTTCTGATGTGTTAGTTTGTGCATGTAGCAGTTAAATGATATATTTAACAATTTGTAATTTCTATTTACTTCACTTTTTTTACTGATGGAATCATACACATGTGTGTAACAGCTGGTTTTAATCTCACTGCTTTAGAATATCACTTGAATTGTTGGTTTTATAATATATGCGAATTCTAACCCAAGTTACTCTTTTCTCTCTTTGTGTTCCTGGCTGTGAGACACAAGGTGAGTTAAATATGAGATAATGTTATATTAATGTAAATATTGCTAGTCATATATGGCACATCGTAATGAGTGGGCTGGCCATTGTCTCTTCCTCTCTGTCGGCAGGGAATGTTGCTCACTGTGTTTAGGTTCCAGTCACAAATGAGGATCACATGAGGAGATCTGTCCCGGGATGCCATCTACGGTCTTCAAGCAAACGTCAGTCAGTCCAGCACAGAGAACACTACTGGACTGTCCGACTGACGGACCTCCACCACATCCACCCGTACAAACATTCCATTTAATCACTTTTTTGTAGTTGACTGCTCTGTTTTTGTGTTGTTTCATGTATGGGTGTGAATTACATTTGACGTATATTTGATTCTATATTCAACTATTTTCCTCCTTCTCTTTCTGTGTTTCTCTGTGTGTTTGATGGTAGCCTCCACATCGAGACAACCAGCAAGAAACACTTAGGACCACCTCTGAGTGATACGGTAATGCTCCATGCAGTATATATCACTCTTACACCATCACTCACTCATTTTCCTCATATTTAGTTTATATTGATTAAAATCTCAGTACTGTTGTTTACTACATTTCTTTACCTGACTTTGTCTTTCTCCTGCTTCAGCAGCTCTAGAATATCAAGACCATGAGAAGGATGAATTCTTAAACTGGAATCATTTAAGACAAGGTAAGATAAATCTGTCTTAAATTTTAAAAACATTTTATAGTTTTAGCCACTTTCTGTAAAAGTAGTTTATAAATAATAATAATAAAAAAAGTATAGTTTTTGTTTCATGTTGTTGCTAGGATCCCAGATAGTTGCTAAGGGGTTTCTCTGTGTGTCCTGTTTTCTGTGTGGTAATGCTTTTAAGAGGTTTGATAGTGGTTTTGACTTCTAGATTTGCCTTGTTTTTTCCCATTGCAGAATTTGGAAACAGAAGAAAACCAGTGAACCCCATAATGACTGCACTGCACTTGTTTACACCTCACTTCAGCACTTTAAAATAAACAACCTGCACAACTTTTTCTGCATAATATTTTATTATTACGTAGTAATATGGTTTATTATTGTGGTAAAAGTTGTTATTAAATGTTATGTTATTATTATATTTATATAACCATTAAATATATTAAAGTATTTTATTTTTTAATAGTGTAGGCTTATTTAACATAGTCCATAGCCTATTTGGAGCATTTAAATTGATCTCATAAACACTTTGATGTTACTGTTGTCCAGTCAGGATTGGCGATTCGAAAGTGTCCGTAGGTGTGAGTGAATGTGTTGCCCTGTGAAGGACTGGCGTCCCCTCCAGGGTGTATTCCCGCCTTGCGCCCGATGATTCCAGGTAGGCTCTGGACCCCCCGCGACCCTAAATTGGATAAGCGGTTACAGATAATGGATGGATGGATGGATGTTGTCCAGTCAGGAGTGTCACCCTACTTTTAATGGCATTGAGATGTAAGTTTTTGGAAGTATAATTAAAAGCCAAATGCAAGGGTAATATCCATTTAGTCAATGTTTTGAGCATTATATATAAGAAATGCACTGCTTAATTTAATAGTATTAATAAAAGAGGCCATACCATGAAATTACTTTATTGTAAACAAGGAAAAGAAATCTAAGGGGGGACAAATGTAGCAATTACAGAGTCTGAAAATAGAATACACAGGAAATTAAATTCAAAGTGTGCTGACTACGAAGGCTGTCTTCTCTGAACACACTTTTGGGCTTTTTTACCCAGACACAAGATTGACTACTTGTTGTGATGACAGATATGCTCTGATCAGCCATTACTATAACTCCACCTCATTTTTCTGCACTGAGCTCCTCTGACCATACAGGAGCAATTTGTAGTTCTACAATTATAGACTGTAGTCCATCTGTTGCTCCTTAATTTTTAGTACCCTTTCAACCAATTCGATGTTCAGGACCTCAAAATGACCACCAGAGGGCAGGTATTATTTCATTCTCAGATCAGTCTCAGAGCTGCAGTGACACTGATGTGGTTATGGTGTGCTAGTGTGTTTTTCTGCACTGGTGGATCAGACACATCAGTGCTGGATGTTTTAAACACTGCACATTCACTGTCCATTCTGTTAGACACATCTGCATCATTGGTCCACGTTGTAGATGTAAAGTCAGAGACAGTAGCACATCTGTCACTGCACAGTTTATCTTGGTCTTCCTCTAGTCTTTCATCAGTGACACAGGACACTGTTGAATGGATGTTTGTAGTTGGTGGACTTTTCTCAGCCCAGCAGTGACCGTAATGGGTTTAAACACCCCAGCAGCACTGCCATGGCTGATTAATTTGTACCAGCACAACACACAGCAGAGCTTTGAAGAACAGGATGACAGAGGACAAACTAAATATGATGAACAGCAATGTAGAATCACAATGAACTGTAGGGTCACTGGAGTTGAAAGAGTGGACAGTGAGTGTAGAGTTGTTTTTACTTTAATGACTGATCTTTGTCTAATTGCGAGATAAATTTAAACCACACAACACTTTTCTAAAACTAAAAAACGACAGATCCATGTCATTAAGTCATAACTCACATAACAAGTGTCAAATGGCTGATATAATTTTACACCTGAGTTACGTTAAATGTAGTTTTAGTGATGCTGTCCTGTACACAAAGAAAACATGTGCATTTTTCCTCTGATCTTTTTCAAATCTCAATTTCTTCCACTGACAAGAAAGATCCAACATTCAATGCTTTATCCATGCTTTAATTTATTCAGTTATTCAGGGTCTAATATATATATATATAATGTAATTTATAGGACTTTAAGAGCCAGTACTACACACTTAAAAGTGATGGTACTACAAGGGTTCTTTAGTAAAAGAAATGGTTATTTACAGAACCATGAACACTTGAACGCTTTCATGATGCCAAGAAACCTTTAATCATTCAAAAGGTTCTTCAAGTGTTCAAAGAACCTAGAACCATCATTTTTAATTGCAATTATGCACTAAAACCGCGGTATTAATATGTGTTAAGGAACTGTAGAGTACAAAATAAACAAAACAGGGTTAATACAATTTTGCGCGCGCCTGTCCTGACCAATCTTAACGCGGGAGGCGGGTTGTCGGAAAACGGGCGGGAAAGAAGCAGCCTGGTGTCGTCTCCCCACGGTGGGGTGAGTTGTTCACTGGGAGAGGGACGGGACGTGGAGCAGGAGGCGCACAGTTTGACGGTGAACGGACATGTACAACAAATATCATCTTCAGGTCTCGGTTTATATCCTCTGGATTTACTGATGATCCGGCGACATGAGCTCAAGTAACGTTAGTGTATTAACGAACGAAAAGGTGAGTATTGTGTTTTTGTATCTTCACCTGGCCGTACTTAATTTTATGCGCAGAATGAACGGGACTCTTTTGGTCACATATGAATGCCGTTAAGATAACACGTGTGTGTTTATATCCTCTCCAGCTCACAGCGCTTTCCTCCGTCTACGTCTCTGCTCTTATCCCAAGGTAAAGTCTCCTCAGCTGTTGTTGAAATACAAACGTTTTGTCCTTTGGCTTGAGTTTGAACGTGAAACCTGTGATTTTTCTAGACGTTCTGTAGAAACCAGGTTCACTGCAGAAACTAGCCCGACTCGTGATATGTGAAAGCCAATAACGAAATTAAAACAATAAGGAGTATGAAAGGTGCTGCAGTGATACCTGTTGAAAAGGGAATGTGCGAGTAGCAGAACTCGTAGGGCGAGGTTAAAGGCTCAGTCACGCAGAAAATACATTAGCGCAGGGCTTCCGAAACATATTCGGACAATAGACTGTAAATAAGAGTGTGTGTGTGGCATATAGTCATCTACTGAGCCCTGGAAGACGAGTGAACGATTTACAATTCATTGACACATTTTTAATTAATTCGAGTGAACGAATTGCAATTCGTGCGCACGTTTTAGTTAATTTGAGCAAATCAATTAGTAATTCTTGCGCACGATTTAGCTAATTGGTGTGCATGAAACTAATTAATTCACTGGGGGATCCGTAGAAGCCAGTAGCCTTTTGCCAAAACTCTTACAATGTGCTTGCCCTGGTACCAATGACTGCAGTCACTGCAACTAAAGAAACAATACCTTAATTAGTCCGTGAAGACAAAATATATCAGTTCAGTTTTCACACTGTATGCACATGGATTATCTAAGTGAGTGTACAGAAGTGTTGAAGTAAAAGGCTTGCATCATCTTTTCGCATGAGCACTAAAACTCATAGCTGTCATTTAAACACAACAACTCCAAAATATAATAATTATTTGCACTGGATCGAATTCCAGAGTCCTACATTTCCCACATGGTCCTACATGGTCTGTTTCCCCAATGACTATTTTGTAAATCAAATGACCCCAAGCCTTTGGGACCCATACCCATAAAAGTTCGCCACATATTTCAGAATTAAATCTTGAGAGGAATTTTTCTTTTAAATCAGGACCCCTTTCAGAATTTCAAATGTAAATTATTGCACTGTAAGAATACCCTGTGCTCTTTGTAATTAGGTAGATAAGAAACAAGTGATACGTTTTAAATTGTCTGTATTTTATTACTATCCTTGGAAAGTTCAATGCTGTTTAATAGGATTTGGAAACATGGCAAAAAGCATGATAATATGCATTTTATATTACACCTAAAACATTTTGACAGTGTTCATTATGTATCAATACATTTTGACACACAGACACCATTAACTATAAATGTTACATTTACAAACTGCTCTTGGTAAAATTATTTCACATAACGTACTGCACTGAATCAAACTGAAAAAGATTAATTGCGCTCCCTCTGTACTGAAGCCTGCAGTTGCTCAGTGTCTTTAAATATGGGTGACGTTCACAGTAGAACTCAGAAATGAATAAAAAAACATATTCATACTGCCTACGTCAACTGTTCAATATGAATCCCCTTTTGCTTTCTGTTTCAGTTTGATTGGGAGCTGTTCTGTTGTGGTTTTGGCCATTGTTAAGAGAAAAAAACTCAATGAACAGGTGAGTCATGCATCAGATATCTGTAAGAGCACGGGGTTTTTTGTGTATGTGTGTTCTTGTGTAAGGTGAGTTCAAGAATGTTTTTTCAACTCAGCTTTTAGAAGTCACATAATCATAATACAAACATAAGAAATCAGTTGCCTCATGAATCTCAGTGAGTATTGACTTGGTCCATAGAGTGTGCCATGTAAATAATTCCTTAAATGCACTACTTATCAAATGCCCACTATTGACATAGGAAAAAAAGAATAACGTGACTCTCCTACGTTAAGTTTTTTGAAAAATCATAGTAAAATAACACGGATGCAAAGGATTATGGGCACAATGCCCTTCTAAAAGTTATATTCAGACTCAGCCATGCTTTGAAAATATGGACTTAGTTTAAAATGCTTGTTTGTGTGTGTGTTACTTACCATCAGAAAAATGATGAACAGACTTTTTTACCATCACTGAAGAGAAGAAAATTGTTGTCAGGGAGAATAATTTAAATAGTAGTTAGATTAAATATAATGGAAGCAATAGTAAACTATCAGGACTGTGATTCTTTCCCTCATCTTTTGAAAGTTAAACAGTTAGAGTTAATTAGAGAAAATATTTATTTATTCATTCCCGGACCCTGGAGCTGTGTGAAAGTGACACTACCTGCTGCACCACTGTACATTTTCTGTACATTATTCAGTAGTTAACAGAATTTTAAGTTATATTGTGATCATACACCATGCCTTAACAGGCTTTTTATTTTGTGTGTCTGGTTTAAATTTTTAAAATCCAGATCACAGGTGAAAGACTATTATTCACATTTATACTGATATCTCACTTAGCCATACAGTACAGTACAGGTGTCATGCTTTTTTTCCTCTCTGTTTCTTGTAGGCAAAACCATTGTTCCAGTTAGCACTGGCAGACTTCCTGGCTTCTCTTGTTTTATTTTGCACTACCATCATTAACTTCCTGTCCTATGAGACTCTACCCAAAAGTGAAATCCTGTGTACTTATGGATTGCCTTTGTCTCTGGTAAGAAAAACAACATGAGTCACATTTTAGAGGGTGTAGGAGCCTCATAAACATTTACAAACATGATTCAGACTGTCATATATTCAAATTTTGTAAGTTGATTGCAGTAATAAATTTACAGTTTACTGATTATTTTAGTTATTTTACTCAGATGTGTTTATGACCCCAACACTGTCAGATTTCATAAACCAGACTCAAGCCGAGGAAAATAGGGGCTGATCTTGTCTAGTTATCGTGGTAATATGTTTAGAGGCAGTGTTTGTATTTTGCTGATTACATCAGTTGTTCTGTGTAGACATTTGTAGGTTTTTTCAAGGCAAAGCTTTTTCTGATTTAATATATTACTGCTTCACTATAACTATAATGCAGTTATTGAAAATGTCTACATTTTCATTTGACAGGTAGTACAAACCTGTAAACACCAACTGTTTCTTTCTGTCTCTTTTACTCTTTCTTAGACTTTCTATTTTATTTCTTTTCTTCTTGTCGTCATTTATGCCTATGAGTCAGTACATACTGCTCAGGGATGGAGGGAAAGAGGAGGAGAAGAACACACACGTCAGGTGATTAAAGAGTGGTGTTTACCTGCATACGTCAGACACACTGACAGAAGAAACTGCCCAGTCAAGATGTTCCTCAAACATAGTTTACACAAAGTATGACGAGAGAAATCAGATTACACCCAGATATGTAAATACTACATCAAAACTGCAGCTGTTTACTGCAAATTTCAGTTCAGAACAATTAAGAAATATGTACAGTAATCCTTCGCTACTTCGTGGTTCATCTTTCGCGGATGCGCTACTTCGCGGGTTTTTTCAAGGGGGCTTACGGACGCTATATCGCCTAAAAATATCATTTTCTTATGGTGTGTAAATTTAAAGTATTTGTTTTTATTATTTACATGTATTAGACTAGGCCTGTAGGTGACACAATATATCATTTACAAGTATTTCTTACGTACAGTACATGTGTTGTTCATGTCCGTACACATCCGAGTGAAATGTACTTACGCTAAATCACAGCTTAGGAATTACTCTATTAAAGAAACTGGTGGGATATCACATGTAGTTCCAGCTGAACAACATTATATAATGACTGTTTAATGCAAAGGGTGGGTTGTTAACAGTAACAGGGAGGGTTTTAAAAGTCCAAATACTCATTAAATACATGAAAAAAAATATCTGGTGGTCTTGGAACGCATCTCCTGCGAAAAACGAGGGATCACTGTACATTTTTTTAGTTTATTTACTGATATTTTATCACCTTAAGAAATGATAAAAAAATAGCTGCTGGCTTGAACCCAGTGCAATTTTGTGTATTTTCAATAGCGATAAAAATGCTTAGTCATGCCATAAGTTGGCACTGTGACTGTAAATGAGAAAGTGTGACATTTATGATCTCTGTCAGTGAGGTCATTCCCCCAGATTAGTGATTAACGCTTTGTTCTTCTTGTCTGATTTCACTTTCTCAGGGCAGGTGCCGCCCATTTGATTTTCTATATGTCTTTGTGTGGTGAGTAAATTCATATATAGTTTTAATACCTTTCAGTCCACCAGTTTATTGGTGGTAACCAGGTGTAACAAAATACTTGATGCTATCATTAAAAGTAGATACAGAAATATGTGCTTATAAACTACCTACAACATTCATTCAATGTCTGAAACCGCTTATCCAATTCAGGGTCCCAGTGGGTTTGGGGCCTACCCAGAATCACTGCGCACAAGGCAGGAACACACCCTGGAGGGGGCGCCAATCCTTCACAGGGCGACACACATTCAAACATGAACACATACAGACACCTTTGAGTGTCCAATCCACCTACCAACATATTGGGTTTTTTTGGACCGTGGGAGGAAACCGGAGCACCCGGAGGAAACCCACGTCAAAACACGGAGAACAAATCAAACTCCTCGCATCCAGTCAGGAGGACTCGAACCCACAACCTCCAAGTCACTGGAGCTGTGTGATTGCGACACTACCTGCTGCACCACCGTGCCACACTACCTACAGCATAGTAAACAAAATATGTATGATCAAGCCTGTTGTAGACATGAGACAAATATTTGTTCATTCATTCATTGTCTGTAACTACTTAGCCAGTTCAGGGTCGTGGCGGGTCCAGAGCATACCCAGAATCACTGGGTGCAAGGCAGTGACACACTGAGAGGGCACCAGTGTCTCACAGGGCGACACACTCACACATGGACACTTTGGAGTCACCAATCCATCTACCAACCTGTGTTTTTGGACTGTGAGATGAAACCCATGCAGACACAGGGAGAACACACCAAAATCACAGTCACCAGGAGCAGGGCTCAAAACCCACAACCCCAGGATCCTGGAGCTGTGTAACAGTGACACTACCTGCAGCGTCACCGTGCCACCCCCTGGAGAGGAATATGTTATGTACACTATATGGCCAAAACTTTTGTGGACACCTGCTCATGCAATACCACTTCTTCTCAATGGTATAAATAGGCAGTTTGTCCTTTTTGCTGCAGAAACAACTTCTCATGTAGGCAAAATTTTTTGTGGAACTCTTGAGTCCCACATATATTTTTTGCTTGGTCTCAAATCTTCTTAGTTTGTGATACATTAAGATTTGTGCTTGCTCGATCTTCACTAAACACTGAGATATAACAGTAGTAGAATAAACATTTTTACAGTGTTGAATTATTTGAGGGCGGCACAGTGGCACGGCCACACAGCTCCAGGGACCTGGAGGTTGTGGGTTCGATTCCCGCTCCGGGTGACTGTCTGTGAGGAGCTGGTGTGTTCTCCCTGTGTCTGTGTGGGTTTCCTCAGGGTGCTCCGGTTTAAAAGTGTCCGTAGGTGTGAGTGAATGTGTGTGTGTGCCTATGTTGCCCTGTGAAGGACTGGCGCCCCCTCCAGGGTGTATTCCCGCCTTGCGCCCAATGATTCCAGGTAGGCTCTGGACCCACCGTGACCCTGAACTGGATAAGTGCTTACAGATAATGAATGAATGAATTATTTGATGTCATTTTTTTTAGAATTTTCAAGTCTATGTGAAAAATTAACTCTGTGAGAATCTTATATTCAGCTTTGAATTTTTGCTTACTCTGGCACAATATTAAGAGAGCATTCTGGACCTAAACTGATAGAATAATGATTCAACAACAGTATCTCTGTAATTCTGTGTAACAATATATTTTCTTCCAGGCTGATGCCTCTGATGGGATATGTGATCTACATCAGAACCATGAGTCTGACACAAGTGTCTTATATTCCAGCATCTAAAGCCTCCAATGTTGGAAACAACATATGGCCCGAGGCTAAGTTTTGCAATAGGTAAGAGTGTGGTATGTGTTTTTGTGTGCATGTGTTTATGAATTTTAAACTTGTCAGCAAAACAAAGTGGTGTTTATAAACCCATTTTGTGCCTCATATTTGCTGGCATATGTTAATTTTTTATTTTGAGAAAAAATGCACAAAAACCCCAACCATACACAATGTACATGTTTATACGTGAGTATATAAACTAACTGTTGTGAAATGTTTTGTATTGCAGCTGTATTCTCTTCCTGCACCTGCACATTGATGATAACTTCTGTTCTACTGTGGTAGGTGTGATTAATACACTTTATCAATCCACTTCTTTATTAATTAAAGTGCTTGTTTATATCTTTTCTCTGCTTTCTGCCTCAAACAGGACACAAACCACAACAATATTATTAGAGGCTTTACGTTTGCCAGTGTGTTGTCAGTCTTAATCTGCTGCACTGTGAGTACACACACACACTCACACACCCACACACAATATGTATAAGTACTGTGTTGAAGAAATGCTACTGTGCTGTGTTGTAGCTGGTGTACTGGAGGTTACAGAGCTGGTACAGACGGTATGAGCAGGTGGGAATTTTTACAGAGTCACAGAGGTGTTTAGGCAGAATTTGGTCCTCTGCACTTTACATGATTCTGGTCTTTATCTTCTGCTGGACACCAGGTCAGTGCACACACAGACACACACACTACATACATAACCTTATACCTTCACAGTGGAAATACCATGAACATTTCTAGCATATGTTACATATCTGAGAAAAAATGAGAAGTACAAAATACACCCCAGCTATATATAAATGTTCATTCATTCATTCATTATCTGTAAGCACTTATCCAATTCAGGGTTGCAGTGGGTCCAGAGCCTACCTGGAATCATTGGGTGCAAGGCGGGAATACACCCTGGAGGGGGCGCCAGTCCTTGAGAGGGCAACTCAGACACACACACTTTTGAGTCGCCAATCCACCTACTAACGTGTGTTTTTGGACTGTGGGAGGAAACCGGAGCACCCGGAGGAAACCCACAGGGACACGGGGAGAACACACTCCTCACAGACAGTCACCCGGAGAGGGAATCGAACCCACAACCTCCAGGTCCCTGGAGCTGTGTGACTGCCTGCTGCGCCACCGTGCCGCCCATATATATAAATGTTAAAGGACAAAAATAAAACCTTGTCCTAACATTGTCTTAACCTTTAATGCTCCTAAACTAAATAGAAATTTTATACTAAAAATGTTTGCCAATTGTGGACCATAAAGACATTTGAACTTATTTTCATGCTGAGGACGGCACGGTGGCGCAGCAGGTAGTGTCGCAGTCACACTGCTCCAGTGTCTCCTGCTCCTGTGTCTGTGTGGGTTTCCTCCCACAGTCCCAAAACACACGTTGGTAGGACTCAAAAGTGTGAGTGAGTGAGTGTGTGAGTGTGTGTGTGTGTTGCCCTGTGAAGGACTGGCGCCCCCTCCAGGGTGTATTCCCGCCTTGCGCCCAATGATTCCAGGTAGGCTCTGGACCCACCGTGACCCTGAACTGGATAAGCAGTTACAGATAATAAATGAATGAATTTTCATGCTGGGATTTGGTAGGTGTAGGGAAATGTTCTAATGTGCCCCTGATCAAGATTCTTCTAAAATAATTTAGATGTAAAGTAATTTTCTAAAGTATACTTTTAGCTCACTGAATTGTTCAGTCTGTGTTCTTCATGGTTTTGATGTCTTTATTATTATTCTGAACTGTGCAAAAACACAAATGCACAGATGTTGACTGATATATTTGTTCTGATTTTGCTGTATACTTTTCTTTCCTCAGCTTTGATTCTGATCAGTTTGTCATTTGCTTTCTCTGAGTCAAATAGACTCTACCCTCTCTTTGTCATACAGGTATGTTTTCAGACTCACTTAATGTCTTATAAAATGTTTAATAACCGACATCCTTGTATACAATATGTCCATAGGTTTGTTGACATCCCTACAACATGTGGCTTTGTTTGCACCCATTAACACTGTTACTGTAAACCGGGTGTTGTGGAACATCTGCACATGATCCCATGTCCATCATGTTCCATGTCAAAATTAGTTGATCCAAAATGTATCATCCAACATTAGAACCTAACAGCAATATCAACATCTAGTGTAAACCTGGGGAGTAGAAATTATTGCAGCAAAGGAGTTAAAGACCTGTTATTAGTCTTCATTTGAGAGTAAATGCTGAAAGATCAGATGTACTTAAACCTGCCATATTAAATACTGTATGTAAACAAAATTGGGTTTGTATCAAATACAATATTATGGCCCTAATCTGAGTGTTTCGATCAACAGTGTCACACCTAATGTATGTGTGTGTGTGTGTGTGTGTGTGTGTTCTCTGGCTGCTGTAAAGGCGATGTCAGTGTCTTTGCAGGGTCTCCTCAATTGCATTGCGTACGCCTGGAGACGCCGTAACTTCAGAGAAGCCGTGTTCGGAGAGAGACTGCCTCTCCTGGCTTACACAAACAAAGCCTTCTTTGAACAGTCTCTCAGTGAAACCAGACAATGAGGAGACAGATGTAGAGAACACAAGATTTTAGGACGGAGGATCATGAAGATGGAGCAGAACTGAGTATTTTCTTTTTGACTGATAGCACTTTTTAAAATGTTATTATTTATTTATGAAGTATATGTTAAATTCAGATTTTAAACAATACCTGTTCAAAACCAGTATATGGACCAGTCTGAGGACAAGCTTTTGACCAAATTCTTATGTATAGATGCCTTCTACATCCCTGATTGGGGTGATACAAAATGGGAATATGAAAATTATTTTATATTAGTTTTTTTTTATTTTAAAAGTTAATGTGCAGTGAAATGTCGCTCTTCATGATGCACAATATTTGAAATGTTTCTTACAGTGTCCTGTTGAATTATTCTGATAAAGATGATTAAAGTCATATTTATTGTTCATCAGCTTGATCCTCCACTCAGTCTGAGAGAATGTATTTTAAATCATTCAAAGAAAATAAACTGTTTTTCTCATTATCAATCATAATCTCAATCCAATTTGCACACTCCATGTTCTAGGATAACGTCTGTCATTTCTAATCAAAACCACTCCAAATAATGTGTTTATATCTCAAGTCTGGATCCTGCAAAACAACATGAAACTTAGGAATTCCCCTGTAATTTGGTTTACTCCAGTTTAAACATCAGTTACAGAATCATGTACTGGTTACTGTGTAATACTCCTGCACTTTGTTCAGACTTTATATAATGCAGTGGAATAGGTTGCCAGGGAGATTAAACAAGTCTCAGTGCAGTGTGCGCCACACCTGCGTAAATCATTAAATACATGACCTTGGAACAGTTAAATTAACAAATGATGTGCATTTGCTTGTGTTTGCAGGAAGTTTTGTTTGGGGAACTCTACCTGTATAGAGATATATCATAGTCAAGTCATGTGCACTGATGAGTCGGCATGAACCGGACAGTGCACCTATAGAGAGATTCAGTACTTCAGATAAGGCAAGTTCATGAAGGGTTCATATTTCAGTTATGAAGCAGGTCTGTGTGTGTGAAGGTGAATAATCCTACACTTTATTTAACTAGGCCTGAGTAAACTTTATGGTTAATTAAAGAAACACCCATGATGCAGCTGTGGCCATAAGCCTCAGTGAAATTGTGATGCCCTGTGATGGACTGGTGCCCTGTTAGTTCTTCTACCTTTTCAGTTTTACTTTTCACTCTTGGTCCCTTATGAGGTAATAGGTCATTGTTTTCACTGGGCATTTAAGAATGACTGTTCTGTATTGTGACTCTTTTAAAGAGCTGTTTGACCTGGAGACGAACTGGAGCCTTATAATGTAAACACGAATAGTTAAAGTGGTGTAGGCCGAATATTTGTAGAAGATATGGTCATTGCTCATAAGTTCACAATGTCATCGCAAAACCAGTGAACTCAGAACAAGCCCCTTGCAGATTACTTTCAGTTATTTTCACTGCGCACAAGGCAGGAACGCACTCTGGACAGGGCGTGTCCATCACAGGACATCACAAACTCACCAATACCTTCTCACCTGTTAACTATTTCTTTGCCTTCATTAAAAAATGTGAAAATGAAAATGTCGCTAAGACCAGCACTCCTCAATGACCAGATTAAACCAGGAACAGTTCTACTGATCAAAACAGACCCCACTTCAGAAGCTGCACAATAATTATTCACAGATGTGTCAGTGTTACTGATAACTATTTACCTTCATCTATTCTACCTCTTTCCAGCTTCATTGCTCAGACAAAAATCTTTTTTTTTTTGGAATACTTTCACTCCCAAGTAGTTTTTTAATTTAATTTGATAAGTGAAATGCCCTATATATGTGTGATGTGTTGTTATTATTACCATATTTATTAGAGCTGACCCACATCTACAGTCCACAGTAGAAATATCATTCATTCTGGAATAGTGTAGAGTTCAGTATGATCAACCTGACCGTAAATAACCCGCTATTTCCCCTAATCAGTACAAAAGAGCAGGCAATAAAAACCCAATAACACACGGCTTGTTAGATTTTATTACTCGGATAAAAACAAACACTGCCAAATAAAAAAAACTAATGGTATTAATTATTTGTATTATTTTAAAATATTTATAAATAATACATTTATTTCCTCATGTAGATAATATATTTCATTGTGCATCTAGTGTTGTATGCACTATGTCAACCTACTGCTGACAGTGAAACAAACACTGATCATTTTAATAAATAATTCTGACATATCGATTGTTTCAGTAAGAGTTTTTTTGGTTTCTGAAATTTTGTAGTAAGCTGAACATTGCTGCTAAAACATTTGTATGAGAAATGTAGTATATAGGTCAAGTGAGACAAAGTTCATCCATCCATCCATTATCTGTAAGCGCTTATCCAGTTCAGGGTCATGGTGGGTCCAGAGCCTACCTGGAATCATCAGGTGTAAGGCAGGAATAAACCCTGGAGGGGGCGCCAGTCCTTCACCGGGCAACACACACACAATTTTTTTTGAGTCGCCAATCCACCTATCAATATGTGTTTTTGGACTGTGGGAGGAAACCCACACAGACACAGGGAGAACACACCACACTCCTCACAGACAGTCACCGAGAGCGGGAATCAAACCCACAACCTCCAGGCCCCTGGAGCTGTGTAACTGCGACACTACCTGCTGCGCCACCGTGCCGCCCTGAGACAAAGTTGTCTTTGTGTATTTAAATATCTTTGTGTATTTAAATTGTGGTCATTTGACATGTTACTGATTAGTACACTGAAACATTACCAAGACCTTGTTTTCCAAGCTGTTGGTTGGTGTTTAGTGGCTTTTTTATACACTCTCTGATCTACATCTGTCTGTTTATCCAAGGTCCAGGCATTTCTAGATGTTTTGTCATTGTTTTGTGTCGGTCTCAACAAAAGACACAAAGTCTATCAGAATACCCTCATGTTTGCACTGCAGGAAAAGCAGGATGAAAATGGGATGTGTTTGCATTTCTAAGTCAAATATAACTGTTATAGCTTACACATTATACTTTTTTCAAGTTAAGCTTCAGCCCCCTCCAGGGTGTGTTCCTGCCTTGCATCCAATGATTCCAGGTAGGCTCTGGACCCACAGCGACCCTGAACTGGATAAACGGTTACAGATAATGAATAAATGAAAGTCAAGATTCATCACCCAAATCTGTTTTTAATATGTACAATACTCTACGAACATCAGAGACCACCATTCATTTATATAACTTCCAACTATAAAAGGCATTAAGAAGATATAGGTGTAAGATTAGACATCATTTGCATGAGGAAATAAAAAATCTAACTGAAATGTGAAAACCTTTTCATAATAATTAATACATTTATCTAAAATAGAGAAAATTAACATCCTCTCAAGCATGCAGAACTTGGTAGCTCTCAAAATAATATCACAATCATCCATATTGTAAAAATCTGAGAGATGTTGAAAAATAGTAAGATCCAATCTCACTTCAGAGCTGCAAATTATACCCAGGTCTTCTGGCCATCTGTACACTGTGAGAACACAGGCCTAGTGAGCACATACTACACATATTTTTGTGCTTGGTCTGAAGTAGCACTCCTGATTCAACCAATTAACAGATTTGTGCAGAAGCTGTGTACAGCATGTGATCACTAGATGTGGGAATGGGAGTGGTCCTACTGCAAATTTGGTTTCTTTCTTTGATCACATTTCTTTATCCATTATAACACATGTACAACTCAAACACAAGAACACTAAAGAAACAGTAAACAAAAACCTAAACACATGCTGGAAATTAACATTTAGAAAGCAAAATGTAAACCTTATGTCCACCACTTCTCTCTTCTTCTCTTATGTAACTTTAAACACTGAGCTTTCAGTTTCTTTGCTGTCTTGTAAAATATTAATATTCATCCTGTTAAGGGTCGCACTGTGTCCTGCATGGAGTCAGTGGGTGCAATGCAGGAGTACAGGGTGCCAGTTCATCACAGGGCATCACACATCCACTCAGTTACCCACACCTATGGACACCTCTGAAATGCCAATCCACCTACCAATACGTGTATTTTTTTGGACCAAAGCACCCAGAGGTAACCCACATAGACACAGAGTAAACACACCAAACACCTCACAGTGACCAGAGGCAGGGTTCAAACCAACAACCCGTACCCAGGATCTGTGTAATAGCAACACTACCTGGTGAACAAATTTGCCGGTCTAACGTCAATGTCAAGAACTAAATAATTAGTAATATTTTGATCTTACACTACGACTATAGCAGTGTTCTGTGTCTGTGTGCATGGGTCAATCAAAATAGGTTTTGATGGCATAGGAAACTACAAAGGGATTATATTAATAATCAAATGAATGGGTGAATTTTGATCCTCTCCAGAAGCAGCTTTAAAATATTTTAGAACAGCTATAAACATATACTATACAATAAGATAAGGAAATTGAAACAGAACAGAGATAAGCAGAAGTGGAGTTCAGTAGTCCACCAACAGTCTCTTACATCCCAGGAAGTCCTTGTTTTCTTTCCAGCTACCAGATGCTTTGAGCTAACTGACCTATAAATTGCCCATAAACATGTTCTCCATAATATCTGTACAAGCTATATTGCCAAAGGTATTCACTCACCTATTCAAATCACTGAATTCAGATGTTCCAGTCACCTCCATGGCCACAGGTGTATAAAACCAAGCAGTTAGACATGCAGACTGCTTCTACAAATATTTGTGAAAGAATGGTTTGGTCTCAGTAGCTCAGTGAATTCCAGCATGGAACTGTGATAGGATGCCACATGTGCAACAAGTCCAGTCATGTTTCATTAATACTAAATATTCCAGTCAACTGTTGGTGGTATTATAACAAAGTGGAAGAGATTGGGAATGACAGCAACTCAGCCATGAAGTGGTAGGCCATGTAAAATGGCAGAGCGGGGTCAGTGAATATTGATGTGCATAGTATGCAGAGCTCACCAATTTTCTGCAGAGTCAATCACTACAGATATCCAAACCTCATGTGGCCTTCAGATTACCTCAATAACAGTTCACAGAGAGCTTCATGGAATGGGTTTCCATGGCTGAGCAGCTGCAGCCAAACATTAGCCAATGCAAAACATCAGATGCAGTGGTGTAAAGCATGCCACCACTGGTCTCTAGAGCACTGGAGATGTGTTCTCGGGAGTGACGAATCCTGCTTCTCCTACTGGCAATCCAATGGATGAGTTTGGGTTTATCAGTTGCCTGAACTGAAGAGCTTGAACCTCGACCTGATACAACACCTTTGGGATGAATTAGAGTGGAGACTGTGAGCCAGGCTTCTCATCAAACATCAGGGTCTGACCTCATAAATGTGATTCTGGAAGAATGGACAACAATTCCAATAAACACACTCCTAAACCTTGTGGAAAGACTTCCCAGAAGAGTTGAAGCTGTTATAGGTGCAATGGTGGATTAAGAATGGGATGTCACTCAAGTTCATATGCGTGCGAATGCAAATGAGAGAATACCGGCAATATAGTGTACATTGTTAAACTTGATAATGTTTTTTTGCTAAACAAAATCAGGTCTTGCTTCCCCTCATCACTGAATTGATGTGCTTTAGTGAGAGCTTTTACCTCATTCATTAATCCATATTCTGTAACCTCTTCAACCTGACCAGGGTTAAGCTGGGTTCAGAGATTACCCAGTATATTTAATCACTGGGCACAAGCAACACACTCTATATGGGGTGCTGGCCCATTACAGGGCATCACACACTCACCCAGTCCCCCCCACACACACCTGTGGGCAGTTTCACAAAACAGGTGTTTTTGGATTGTGGCAGGAAACCCATACAAACATGAGGAGAACACATCAAAGCTCTTCACAAACAGTTACCCAAGGGGGACTGAACCTACCACGTCCAGACATGCGCTATGTGGCAGCAACACAACCTGTAGCACCAGCATGCTGCTTAGACGTCTTACTTGAAACTTGAATTCAATAACATGCATATACATTGCGTTTTAAAGGAACAGTATGTAAGTTTACCCCTAGTGTAATTATCTTTTACAGCACTGTATTGGAATCAATGAGGCAGGGCAGGTTTCCTACATAGTGTAGGTTCTTCAGTGCTGAGCCCAGAGTAGCAATGACTGAGACCCTATTCTCGCTATTACATGAAAAGTAATCACAATAATTTTGAAGCTGTAATTTTAAGGTAAAAATATTACATAGTGTTCCTTTAACAAAATGGGCTGTGCTCTATGACCTAATTAGGCTGAATAATATTCTTGCCTGCACTCTATAATGTTGGTCCAAACTGACAGCAGTAGCTTGAAAAGAATGTATTTGTAAGTTACTCAAGTCCCTAAAAGTGTTGAGTTAAACCAAAACATTGACTTATTGATACCCCTCAATGACTGGCGTCTCTATACTGGAGATTAGAGTCTGGTCATAAGTCTGTTTCAAAAGTAAACTCAGGTGAAGGCATAGAACAGCAAGTTTCCAGAGGTCCCATCTTGTGCACTCTGTTTGTTTGAAGCTCTTGAGTTTCTCTCTTTACTTAGCCTCTAGATAAAGCTGCCTGCTTTCAGAAATCCATGGAAAGAGAACGCTGTTGGACGGAGTTGCCATGGTTCCGTGCCATGACTACACTGCCGCCTCGGCCAAACCCTTCTCCACGGCTGAACACTTCTCCACGTCCAAACAGCTCCCCACAGCCAATCTCCTCCATCACCCGCTCCTCCAGGCCATATGCCCCATCCTCCAGCACATCCCTCAGGCTCTGCACGCTGTGTGTGTGCATGTGTGTGTGTGCTGTGTGGGGCAGTGATTGTGTGTGAGGGCCGTGGCTACTCCTCCTGCTGGGGAAGTTACTGAAGGCTCTGACGTTTTGCCCCATAGACTCGTCAGAGCCCTGGGACACATGCTGCACCCTGGTCACCATAGTGACAGGGGCAGCACTTCCAGGGGCTCCACAATGATGCTCATGAATGCAACGAGATGCAGAGGAGCAGCGGCGGAGCTTCTGAAAAGTCTCTAGCTCCTCAGACAGTTTGGCCAGCTCATCCGGCTCTTCGCGCTCTCGCAGGGACAGCAGCTCATAATTGGGAGGCTCTAGTACTTCCTGCAGCTCCGCAGCACTGAACATATTCTTACGTGCCAGCACCTAACATATACACACACACATAGTAGATGTGAAACAGAAACAGAGTCGTTATTTAAATGTTAGACAAAATTGTTTTTAACCTAATCACTTAATCAAATAAAATTTAGAAAAAAACAAAAGAAAATAACAGGCTTTCCATGTTCATACACACACCGTCAGCAACTGACAAGATAAACTATTTTTATAGATGTTATTATTTGTTATTATTGTAAACAAAGACATTGATATGAAGCAAATTTTCCTACAAAAAGCCTCTGTATTACACTGGAATTCACCTGTAAACCCAAAGTAATGTGAATGGGTGTGGTTTAACAGAATCTAAACCTAATTTCTGCCTGAGAAACAATTACTTTTACAAAGTTAACAGGTTCTGAGATAACATGCTCCACCTTTTTCCTTGGCTGTTTCATCTGCACCATCACAGACAAGATGAGGAGCAGAAGAACCACACCGGTAGACACAGCAATCACTGTGCTGTGAGTCTTACTCATCTGGTGGAAAATATTCTTGGTTTTTGTTTCTGAGAGAGAGACAGAGAGATAATATAGTATAGTAATCGAGTTTAAAAAATCAATTGCTAAAAAATGACTTATGATAAAATATGACCGTTTCACAATCATAATTACATTCCCAAGATATATTCAGTACAGAAATGCACGATCCACTTTTCTTATGCTGATATTGGAACCAACATCATCTTTTTCTTTAAAAAACACCAGGTCTCAGAGGTCCAGACTTGTTTTGGGCAGGGGACAACGTGTTCAAAGTTTCATGCTCATGTTTCCCTTATTTTTTGTGGTTAAAAGGGGAAATTGCTATTGAAAAATTTCTCAAGTATTTTGCTCTATATTGCTATCCATAACAAACAAAAATAATTGTCTAACAATTCAGTTAGTCAATTAATTGTTTCCTAACAAGCAGCAGTAATGTTCATTGTTTACTGCATGTGTTACAGCCTTAATCCTTTATGGGGCTTTTCATTTATTCATTCATTCAGTGTCTGAATCACTGGGCACAAGGCACCAACGTGTGTTTTTGGACTGTGGGAGGAAACCGGAGCACCCGGAGGAAACCCACGCAGACACGGGGAGAACACACCTCACAGACAGTCACCTGGAGCCGGGCTTAAACCCACAACCCCAGGACCCTGGAGCACCGCTGTGCTGCAGTGAAACTTATTATTTAACTTCAGAAGACTATAAACATAAAGTTTAAAATGAGTTTCATTTGAAATCCTGCATTTAAGATGAGAATCTAAAATCAGGGTGATTTGTTACAGTATTAAATCAGATTTTATTTTCCCCATGATGTCGCAATAATTTCCTGCTGATACTGGTACATCACCAACAGCATTGATAAAATACCTCTACATTTTAAATGTAGATTAAAACAATATGTATTTTGGTTTTCTGAATTCCACGGCGGCTAAAATACTTTCTTCATGTTTATTCACTGTATTTTCTCTTTCACTGTATTTCTCTTAGACTTTGTAACTAAGTGTCTCAGACAGTGTCTGGTGAAATCTGAGGTTTAATAATTTACTGAAAAATGTCCAGGCTAATCATAACTGAGTGATTGTGAGGAGTTTAACAATCCTCTTCTAATCAGCACTACACTGAGCACTGAGAGAAATGGGTTAGATCTCCATCTTAGATGTGTCTTACCTTTACAGTTGTTCTCATCCCAGGGGAAGACACAGTTCTGAATGCCATTACAGACCAGAGTTTGATTGATGCACATGTTGGTGTCACAGAAGAACGTGTTGGACATGCACGGAGCTGCAAACACCACAGAGCAAGCAGTGCTTCAGTTACATTGATCTTAAAGTGACCACAACACAGCAGAGAGTCCTGCACTTTGGATCATTCAGTGACACACAATCCCACACTTACTGTCATCTTACAGCAGTGGCCCCCAAACATTCTCTGCATTGTCCCACTTTTGTAAATAAGAAAATGTTAAATCACCACCCAACACCCACTCTAGCAGTGCTCAAACATGCCTCAGTTATTTGCCTTGCTTCGTCTGCTATAGCTCCTTTTGGCAACCACTATCTTACAGTGACCACAACCCAGAGGATAGAATCTTAATAACGGTGACCTTTCAGTGACCCCAACACATAACAACATAATCCTACAGTTACAGTGATCTCACAGTGAACAAAACGGAACGCAAATTAATCTTGTAGTAGCAGGAACAACCACAAGGTGGAGCCATCCACGTGTAGGCTGGAGAACATGTAACAAGCCTGTGACAGAAGGTTTGATTTAATTCATATCCAGTTCTGAGCAATACAACGGCTACTGTCCTGTTGCTACTATGTCTGCGTAAAGGATACATTTAGTCAACATCAATAAAAAGAACACTAGACAGTGTCAACAGTCTTTAGACACGCCCTGTGTTTTATTAACACTAGTGAATTCAGCTTCCTTAAAGTGGGGACACAGAAGATCAACTGTGCACACAGAGCCTGTTGGTTCTCCATAAAACAACATGAAATAAAACTGGATAATCTAAAGCAGCTGTATGTGAGTATAATCACCATGCCCAATGCCATGAGTCAGCTATAGGCTTATAAATTCCATTGGTCTGTGGAAAAATGTAGTAGTTTTTGCAGCTGCAAAAAGCTTGAGAAGATTCTAGATGAGAAATGGTTCTTTTCCTTAGTTTGGTTGTAAATCCATCCATCCATCCATTATCTGTAACCGCTTATCCAATTTAGGGTCGCGGGGGGTCCAGAGCCTACCTGGAATCATCGGGCGCAAGGCGGGAATACACCCTGGAGGGGACGCCAGTCCTTCACAGGGCAACACAGACACACACACACACACACACTCACACCTACGGACACTTTCGAGTCGCCAATCCACCTGCAACGTGTGTTTTTGGACTGTGGGAGGAAACCGGAGCACCCGGAGGAAACCCACGCGGACACGGGGAGAACACACCAACTCCTCACAGACAGTCACCCGGAGCTGGAATCGAACCCACAACCTCCAGGCCCCTGGAGCTGTGTGACTGCGACACTACCTGCTGCGCCACCGTGCCGCCCTTGGTTGTAAATAAACATGGTATTATCTCAGCAAATCTCAGCCCAGTGTGAGATTTTCCTGAGACCTCAAATAATATTCAAGGGGAGATCCAAGGCCATGTTTTCACTAGGAATATCTGAGCAGCAGGAGACTTTTATTGAAGTGCTTTTGTCTAGAAGAATCTACAGAGATATTATAGAGATCCATTCTTGATCTGGATTTCTCTTTTTAAGAGAGTATACAGGGTGGGCCATTTATATGGATACATATATATATATATGGATACTGGAAGCCTGTGCTAGCATTTCTCCTGCGGTGTTGCTGTCAGTGTGTGAAGAGTGGGAGAAGAGGGATTCATTGACAACCCAACACAATGGGCAGCACTTGGAACACATTTTATAAGCGGTCAGAAACTTGTAAATAACTCATGAATGAATAAAGTTACGTTAAAACCAAGCACACCATTGTTTTTCTTGTGAAATTCCCGATACGTTTGATGTGTCACATGACCCTCTTCCCATTGAAAAAACAAAAGTTGGATCCAAAATGGCTGACTTCAAAATGCCCACCATGGTCACCACCAATCTTGAAAAGTCCCCCCCCCCCTCCCATATACTAATGTGCCACAAACAGGAAGTTAATATCACCAACCATTCCCATTTTATTAAGGTGTATCCATATAAATGGCCCACCCTGTAGTTAGTGCTGATTGACAAGAAAGACAATGGGGTGAAAAAAGAGAAATGGACAGAGCTCACGGTCAGCGAAGAAGGTGAAGAGCATGCGGAATCTGCTGAGTCTGCTGGTCTCGTCTGCCCACATCCGGACCACCCCTACATCATTATCGAGTGTTAGGTCATTGGCAACAGTGCTGCAGAACTTGGCCTTCAGGTCCTCAATGGCATTACTGCCATCATACACTGCAACAAAGTTCTTCTTACACTCATTAGAGTTCTCCAACTGATAATCCAAGAACCGCAGGTAGATCTATTTGAAAGCAAGAGAACAAACAAGGGAGAGAGGAGATGAGAGAGATGTGTGAAACCAATGGACAGATGAGGATAAACAAAACAAGAGGAGGAGAAAATATAGAGGTTCTTCTTAGAAGGAGAACTATAATGTTACATAGATGTAGTTGTACTCATATTAAAACCTTATTGTTGCAGGGGTTTTTTAAGGCAGGCCAGGGCCCTTCACATCCTGTGCAAGTTGCATGAGAAATGGACCACTAGAAAAGTCCAAAAGTACTAGGACAGAGTCTTGTTTTCCTCTGCTATGAATAAAGCAGATTAAACATTGTATATTGAAGCTGAATTTTGAAAGAGATTCATTTTCAATCTGAAAGCTGTCTTAAGTTGTAAGTGAGAAGCATGCCAAGAGTTGAATAGAGGGCTATAAAGCCCTGCCCTCCCAGCATTGGGATGTGGAACAGCGGATCAGTTTCTCTGCAGGAAAAAGTGTTCCATCCTGTACCTCTGGGATAAGCTGGAGTGATGTTTATGATCCAGAGCTCATCATTCAACACCGATACTTGACCTGTAGCAAAACCAGAGACAGGGGCTGAGGGGTAAAGAGGGACATTTACAAAGTTGATTCACCCTGTTGTTAGGTGGAGCTCTGATCGTCCAGATACAGTCCACAGCTTCATCTGGTTTCACCTTATTCTCCTCCTCCACTTGACTGGATCTGATAAAGCCATCTGGACCTGTCAGCTCAAACTGGCAATCTGGGTGTATGTGTGTGTGTGTGTGAGAGAGAGAGAGAGATTAGAAAAATTTGGCTATTAAATAGTTTTTTTGTACAGCACTTAAGCAGGAGATAATCAGAACACGTTTAACTGTCGTCACATACCACAATCATTCATTCATTCATTGTCTGTAACTGTTTTATCTTGTTTAGGAAAACAGTGGCTCTGGAACCTACTCGGAATTATTTGAGGCACAGCAGGAGCACACCCTGGATGGGACGACAGTCCATCACAGGGCATCACACACACACACACACCTGTGGACACTACTGCATCCATCTACCAGTGTGTGTTTTTGGCCTGTGGGAATAAACCAGAGCACCTGGAGGAAACCCACAAGTGTGTTTACCTGGAATGGGATTTAACAGTCCTCCTACATGCAGATGAAAATCAGGATCTGTAGGTAGAGGGAGACATATGCATTAATGAATATTAATAATTAATAAGTGAATAATACTGGTGACAGGAAGCTTTTTTTTCAATATTTCAATATTCATTATTATATATATATCATCTGTCAGCGACTGACAGTCTTTACAGGACGCTGCCATCAGCTCATTCATTCATTATCTGTAATCCTTATCCAGTTCAGGGTCGCGGTGCGTCCAGAGCCTACCTGGAATCATTGGGCGCAAGGCGGGAATACACCCTGGAGGGGGCGCCAGTCCTTCACAGGGCAACACAGACACACACACACTCACACCTACGGACACTTTTGAGTCGCCAATCCACCTACCAACGTGTGTTTTTGGACTGTGGGAGGAAACCGGAGCACCCGGAGGAAACCCACGCGGACACGGGGAGAACACACCACACTCCTCACAGACAGTCACCCGTGGGAAACCCACGCAGACACAGGGAGAACATACTAAACTCCTCACAGGCAGTCACTCGGAGGAAACCCACGCGGACACGGGGAGAACACACCAGCTCCTTCCAGACAACCCGGAGCAGGAATTGAATCCACACCCTGCAGGTCCCTGGAGCTGTGTGACTGCGACACCTACCTGCTGCAACACTGTGCCGCCGCCATCAGCTCATTTCACTCAGTTTTAAAGTTAGTTTAAGAATATTAATATTGACAAGCCAAGAGGTTTTTGTTTGATGGTGATTTCATGTTGCTTTCTGTTCTTGGCAGTTTTTCTGTGTTTTTTTTTATTGTTTATATCGATATTGGAATTATATCGTATTGACAAAAAATGAAGAAATATATTGTGATATCATTTTTTGCCATATTGTCCAGCTCTATTTACCTATAGTAAAAGTGTATTCCACTCTGAAGCCCAGCCCCTCCAGCTCCTCATCGCTGGTAAACTTGATCCACATGAAGCGTCCTGTGGAGGTGACCACTCCTGGACTCTTAGCTCCACAGAAGCGGTTTATTAGCGGAGAGAAAGCAAAAGGTCCATCATGAATCTCAATGAAGTCAAAACGACATTCAAAGGACGGCTCGATAAAAAATTTCTCTTCGAACACCAGCTCGATCCTCATCCGGGGCAGTGCTGAAACCAGAAGCAGACAGAAGCGTTGAGTGTTTTTAGGCTGTTTCAAAACATCAGCTGCTTCTTACATTGTGAGGACATTTTAGAACCTCCACAGAGGAGGAGCATGAAACAAAATGGGACACTGAAGCAGCTGAATATGAACCTAAGCCACCATGCTCAGATCCAAGTCTCAACTAGAGGCATATAAAACCCTCCAGCACTGAGCTGTTTGATCTGCATCCTCTGGAGATAGAACACTAACCAATACTTTGAAAAGAGTTGGAGTGGGTTTATGAACCAAAGCTAATCCTCTGACATCATTAGCGGACCACACTAATGTTCTTGAGACTGAGTGCCATCAATTTCTCACTGAAATTTACCAACATTTAGCCTGAAGCCTTCCTGGATGAGCTGAAGGTGTTACTGCAGTCATGGGGAACAAACTGTTACTCACTGCCTTTTATTTCAGACCAGATGTTGGATATGTAGATGTTCTGCTGACCTTTGACCTTGCAGTATGTACATAATTTCTTTCATCCTGGAAGTTTGGGGACAGGCTAATTTTCTAAAGTACCCTCTATGGCCAAAATTTCGACTATAGCTGGACGAGCATGTGTCCACATACTTTTGTGTATGTCAGTATATAAGTACAGTTAATAATAAGACTTGTGTCTTGTGTGTGTGTGTGTGTGTGTGTGTGTGTGTGTGTGTGTTGGGGAGGTACATACCCTCAAGTACGTACACACAATCTTTGTTAGGTGGGTAAGCGTTGGGATAGTTCGGGGAGCTGAACATTCCTCCATTAGTGTCTCGTATCCACGTCCCACAGTTAGATGGACGCTTTTTAGCTGCAGCCACATTCTGAGACAAGGCTACACACACACACATACACACGCACACACACACACACACACACACATGCAAACACACACACACACACACACATGCAAACACACACACACACACACACACACACACACAACAACAAATGCTATTAAAAGAGAAGCTGCTTTCTGTGATATATGTGATGGATGGATGCACTACTATTTAAAACAACAGGTAGAAACAAAGCTACACAAATCTAACAAACTCTTATGGATATGAAAGATCTGTACAAACAACAAAGCACTAACCATGGCCCCCAAAAATGTCTGAATATTGATGACACACTTAGTATGTTAATGTATGTTTTCAGGAATAACATTAACAGACCTAGTGGCATCCCAAGATTGAATTATCTTTAAAGTAAATGTGTTTGAGAGATTCCTAAAAAGATTTACACCCAAATATCTTTGTATAATCAGCAAAACCACTGTGAGAGAAACAGCCACGATGGTGAGAAAAACAGTTGTGTGCTTTATTAATTCAACCTAGATGGAATTTTTCTCCAGGACGTCTCCACTCAAAGTGGTTTGATAATAGAATGTATCTGTGTTCGCTAATGTTTAAAACGTATTTTGGGAGTCACAGTGTATCATGCTATTATTTAAGATTGATCTCCTCTCTTTATTTTGAAACTACCAGAAGACAAGTTTACAACAGACCTTTCTCATCAATGTAAGATATCATCCGTGCATCTGTACTCCTACAGTGTTTACAGAGTCCAGAAAGACACAAGTTGTAAAGTGCAAGCGTTAGTTCACCACAAGAGAATTTCTGAATAAGACCAACCTTTAGTGTTCTGAGCCAATGCAAACCCCTTCTCTATCAGGACCAGCAGAACCCAAACTGGAAAAGAAAAGTGGACATTTTACATTTTTAATCAAATCCACACACAAAAGTCTTCTCTCTTACCATTTCCTAACTACTTCATTCTTAGGTTATTTTTTGTTGAATAAATTAACAATTGTCATTTTTATTACTATGTACCGCTCACCACGGAATGACAAAGGAGTAGGATAATGTATGAATTTTGAATTACAATTATATGTCACACAAAAATGCTTTAAAACTTGTGTGCACACGTAGTATGTATCCACTATGACGTTTCTGAAGCTTTTTTGATGTGGGGGGCTAAGGGAGCTGTCCGTTCAGCACCACACCGTGAACAATTCATGATCATTTGAGGAACTGTTTATATTTAAACCTGACCCTGAACTAAGCAGTTACTAAGTTAATAAGCAGTTAAAGACAATGAATGAATGAATGTTTACATTTAAGCCAGTTTATGTGCACTACTACATTTGAGAAGGGTCTTTCCTAGTAATATATATCTGGTAATGGAAGGGTACCTATTCCCCCTCTGTGCTATTCTCTTTAGATTCTAGATTGTTAAAGTTGTCGTACTGGAAAAAACACAGCAATTTCCTTATTTTATTCTAAGATAAAGTTTTGTAAGAAAAAACAATACATGACTTTTCAGTAGTGAATTAATTTCTCTATTTGCATTAATTATTCTAGAATAATAGTGTAATACTGTTGCACACATGGTTTTATCCCATCAGATACAAAATGAGGCGAGATCTATTTATTTCCATTGATTTTGGAAATGGGGTTATTGAACTGAATTAATTGGTGGACTTAACATGTTAAAGCTCTGTTCATTTAAAACTCAATCATTCCAGTCTAAAATCGCCTGATGAACAATGATAGTGATGCAGAGCCTACATGTCTCTCACTAGCAACTCACTGTACATCCAAAATGCCTTAATTCAAAGTCAGGAATATCAGACAGATTCTCTTGTAGATTAGCCATGGAGCACTGTGTGTTTCCTTTTGTGTCAGTAACCAATAAATGACACTGCAAGTTCAGTGATATGAATATTGCACATGGGCACATTGTGATACGAGTATGAAATGATATTTTGTACTGGCCTACTATGTTGATATTGACAGTCTGTGCTGTTTTCCTGCTGCACACGCCTCACTTCAGAGGTTTAACATTGTATTTAAAACAAATAAGAGCCCCAAACCACATGAACTGAGCCGTACAAAATTCAGGTGCTGTGATGACTGACGTAGTGAAAGGTTCCAGTGCCGTTCTAAAGGAAATTCAGGATATGAGGAGTTTTTAAACTGCTGTCTCTATACTTCTACTCAAACTGATTTTGACCTCTGCACTTATTGTCACTTAATTTCCTATTAACATAATGATGGCTGTAAGCTGCTCTTTCATTCGCTGTAAACTGTTGCTGTTAGAACATAACATTGTATCTCCACTTAGCTCAATTGTCAAATGTTTACACACGACTTGGAATTACCATTTTTATGTGGTTCAGGAGGCTGGCCTCAGATTAAAGAAGATTACAGGTATTAAAAATGTTACTTTTTAAGTTTGTGTCTTTTGCCACTTCACTGGGGATTGTGTATTGTGAATGTAATCAGTTTAAACGGTGGGTCTTGTCTCTTGGTTTGTGGTCAGAGAGGAATTCTCTCTTACAGCAGTCATTTGTGTCCATCTGGACTTTTATGTTAATTCAACATTGGTGATCTTGCCCTGTTGTTGATTGAGCGATTAAGAATGTGATAGACCCCTGCTTGAGAGAGAGAGAGAGAGAGAGAGAGAGAGAGAGAGAGAGAGAGAGAATAGAGATTGAGAGATAGATTGAGAAACACAGATGGAGACAGAGAGACAGAGATAAAGTCGGAGACAGATTGTTTTTACATCTGTCCTCACAAGATCATTACGTATGCACACTCTCTCTCTCTCACTCTCTCTCTCTCTCTCACACACACACATACACATTGTTTGATTGCAGAGAAATATAGTTTAGAAGTCTTGCCAATTGAGCTTAAACAACATCCTGTAAAAGCTGTAGTTAAAAAAAGGCAGTATACCACACACCAAAATAAATTCCACACAGAAGACATAATTACACATGAGAAGAAACACATCTGCATACATTAACAATTTCTTTACACTTAGTAACTAAACGACAGGGTGAATCCCTGCTGCATCGGTGTTTCAATTTCACTGTTCACTTTGGACAGTACTTTGCCCCCCCCCCCACCCCCCACCCCCCCCACACACACACACACACATCTAATCTACATACATGGTTATTTAAGGAACTAAACTGGCATTGCTCTGGGTACCTTATAAACACACCCCTCTCTCACCTGTCTGCATCTCCCCCCACGTGTCCGAGTCCTCCACCTCTTGACCTCTTGTTGCTGTCCTTTAAAGAAAACAGCTCTCTACATTTCAGCCACAAAAAAGTCACCGCAGATTTCTTCCAGCGCCTCGAAAATCCTCCAGTTACAAGTTATCCCGTCATTTTATGACAAACAAAAGTCCATCTTCAAAATCACCTGCTTCTCGAGCCCCTGAGTGAAGGTCCCCGCGGTGAAACATGAAACACCGAGAGTTCAGCTCGAGAATCGGTGATGAACTCGCCTTCACAGGAGGAGGAAGACGAGCGGGGACCCAGAGCTCTCTCCAAGACTGTTTATTTCTTTTTCCACTCGTATTCCGACAAGCCGTCCCCTCAAATACTATTGGCTGGAAGTAGACAGCTGCTTCGCTCTGATAGGCTGGTACCTGATATTTATAAGCAGCCCTCGTGTGAGTAGATGAGTATGAACTATTAGCCAATCGGAGCGCAGAAGGCGGGCTTTGTCTGAAATCATGCGGAATAAGAAATAACCTCGCAAGAATCTGCTGGAGAGCTGCACGCAAATCAAATGACTGGTTCAGACTTCGAAACTAGTATCGCTTTACTAAGAATAAATGCATAGATGGAAGTTACACTGGACATTTACGAAATGGAACAGATAACAACGTCTGTTAATCAGCTAACGGAACAGTTTCTTCCCCACACGAAAAATGGGTCAATTATGTAAATACTCAAAGAGAGTACATGAATAAATAAATGTAATCGAGCTTCACGTATGTGTCGATTCAGTGAATGTGTTACACAAATAAAAACGTTATACAGAAATAAGCACTTAATTAATTTAGTTACAATTATTAATTACTAACAGGTTGGGCGTCACGGTTGTGTAGCAGGTAGTGTCATATTCACACAGCTCCAGGGACCTGGAGGTTGTGGGTTCAAGTCCTGCTCCAGGTGGCTATGAGGAGTGTGGTGTGTTCTCCCTGTGACTGTGTGGGTATCCTCCGGTTTCCTCCCACAGTCCAAAAACACACGTTGGTAGGTGGATTGGCGATTTGTTGTTTCTTTTCTTCTGGTTGTAAATAAATCTTATTTCACAAAAGAACAGTGTCTTATGGGCATTTATAGAAACCTGGAGAGAGTTCAGCCAATTCAGGTCGTCTCGTCTCATCTCTCTCCCGTTCAGCTCACATCTCCCTGTTATATAGGGTTAATTTTTGTCCAAATGAGGTAAGGTTTATGGCTCTTAATTACATTATCTGATGCTTTGAGAACGAGAGCAGGAGACTCTTTTCCTGGGGGTTCTTGACCATTGGATCAATGAACCCTTAACTTAATTAGTTCATCCTCCATGAAAACAGAGGTCATATTGGGTCTCCAGCATTCAGAAACATATGCATATATGGCCAATACAATATACTTCAGTCTCAAAGTGTCCATATGTGTAAGTGTGTGTGTGTGTGTCGCCCTGTAAAGGACAGGTGCCCCCACCAGGATATGTTCCTGCCTTGCGCCTAATGATTCCGGGTGGTCTCCGGACCCACCACGACCCTGAACTGGATAAGTGGTTATAGACAATGAATGAATGAATGAAAAAATAACAGCTTACTATCTTGAATTTTAAGATTTGACATTATAAAAGGGGCAATTAGGTAGCAATTTTATCTTAAAATTACAGCTTCAAATAATTGTGATGCTCCCTTGACCTTTAATAGAGAATAGAGTTCCTGTCCTTCAGTAGTCCAGAAACGGCACAATGCACCTTTTAAAAGATAGAGGATGCTTATTTAGGTATGGTGTTAGACATAGAAATAAAGTTATCACAATAATAAAAATAGAAGGAAGTGGAAGCCATGAGTGGCAGTGCAGGTAGCCAGGAACTCATTAGAGCCAAGGGATGTGATTAACCAAGTGCAATGTGGAAGAGCAGGCCTTGGGTCAGCTGATTTGCGGAAAGCGTTTAGTAAGGCCACATCACCAGAGAGAAGGCAAATGAGTTTTATTCGAGAGCAGGAAGAGGAGGCACGGCGCGCAACAGCAGGGTCACAGGCAAAACAAGGTCAGTGGCTTCGCTGGGAGAATCTAAAGAAGTGGATGATCACTTGGCAAGAATTGTGGGTGATGAAGGTAAGTCGTATTAAGTTTTTGCTTGGAGCAACTTATGATGTTTTTCCAACTCCACAAAATCTTGGACAGTGGGTAGGTGAAGACCCTAGTTGTAGATTATGTACAGGGGTCGGCAGGCTGAAGCATATTCTATCAGCTTATAAGGTTAGTTTGTTGCAGGGGAGGCATACATGGAGACATAATCATTTTTTTTAGCTTAAAGAAAAGTGTGCACAGGCTATAAATATTGGTAGATGGGGTGAAGCACGAGATTGGAAATTGCTGGTGGACATAGGTAAAAAACTGCAGGTCCTAGAGTGCATTGCATTAAACTCACTGAGGCCAGATATGGTGTTCTACTCTGAAAGTAAAGTTTCATAGAGTTAACAGTTCCATTTGAGGATGCAGTAGATGAAGCATTCAAAAGGAAGAAGCTGAAGTATGCAGACTTGGTGGCTGAGGTGAAGTAATGTGGGTGGCAGGCACATGTTAGACTGCTGGAGATAGGTGTTAGGAGATTTGTAGTCAAGTCTGCCACATCCCTGCTTGTGTAGTTCGGCATCAGGGGCCGGAACCTAAGGGCAGCTGTGAAGGAGATGTCAGAATTAATGAAAGGTCTAGAATTATGTAAATGCACTGTAGAGGTACTGTTGTGATGATATGTGATGTAGCATGTAAAGATCACATGGAACTGGTGGCACTGAGCATGCATTAACGGTGCCAGTGGGGCTATGTACAGCCTTAGTCACCAGGGAGACCAGTGTGGATTTACGGTTGTTGGTGGTAAAGGGTAAGGTAGGACTGTAAACCTGGCTTGGAGGGGGGTGGGTCTGGGACACCAGACTTTACTGTTGAGTCTTCTGGAGGAGGTGTCGTGGGCTTAATTCAGCGAAACACTGATGAGGGGAGGTGCTTACCTGATGACCCCTGTAAAGAGCTAGTGATACAGTTGGTGGTTTGGGTACTCATGGGCTGGGCTCAGTGAGTAACCGTAGATGTTAAGGATAGCTTGTTGCTGATCGGACCATAAACAGACTCAACAGCCTTAATGTGTAGCTGTAGGGTTGAAGCAATGTGTGGAGTGTGTGGTGATCTGTGATGGGCATCCTGCCTTGTACTCAGAGATTCCGGGTAGGCTCCAGACCCACTGTGACCCAAAAATGGATTAACATTTACCAACAATGAATCAATGGATGAGTAAATGATAAAAAAACCAAATCAGACACCAGACCAAATCCCAGAGACCTCTTGTTGTAACAGTGTTTTCTGTTCAAAATTTAACACAGTCCTAAGGGTTGAGTTTGGAGTTGAGAGTATTTTTGTCTAAAAATCATTCACTGCAGAAACTTTCCAAACCAAGAGATTTTCCGTCTCACAGATGCCCCCAAAAAGTAGAAGAATCCTGAAGCTGCTGTATATGGAAATTTTTCTTTTAAAGTCACAGGAAGGCAGAAAGTCTGCTCCCTCACCTGACAGAGGAAATCAGTCCAAACTGGAAGCTAATATAATTGGCCTCTTCATAAATAACTTAGGCTGCAACTGTGGCAGTGAAATGGTGCACATTTGCAATTCTAATACAGTAAACTCTTCACTTTCATCTCTGACAGAAGAGCCATCTCTATCACCTGAGAATAAAGCCTTCTGTCACCACACACACACACACACGCACTCTGAGAGTATATTAACACATGCAAAAAATCAGGTATGTGAAGGAATATGCCAAAGAAGGAAAAAAAAGCCCCGAACAGATCACATGTGTTTTAATTCCCCTATCATCATTCAGAGTCTGTTTTCACCACAGGGTTTAGTTGCTGATGTTACAGCCATTAGGGGAACAGAGGAACAGCACTGACCATAAGGAGAAGGGGAAAATGAATTGCGTCTCTTTAATCCTCATGCGATTTAGACCATCGGAGAGCATGGATTTGTTTCATGGATTAGAAACTTTTCTTCAAAGCTGGATTCATCTACGATTGGGAATCTTGCATTAAATACAATACTTTAACACACCATAAGTCTCTATGAGACAACACTCTTTGAGACAACACATTTAACAACACTCACAGTAAGAGAAAGAGAGATTTAATAGAACACAGTGAGTGAAGTAGATGGATAGATAACTAGACAGAGCACAGGGGAATGAAGAGAGAATCTGTGTAGGAAAAGAGAGAGTGACATAAATGAATCTTTTTCATATTCTTTAGAATCGTATTCTATTTGCCTACAGTTCTGTGTGTGTGTGTGTGTGTATGTGTATGTGTGTGTGTGTGGCAGGGCAAGATGGGGGCCGTCTTATAGATTCTGTTGGTTTGAGTTCATCGCACTCATTTAGTCAAGTGTAGGAGGATTAAGAAGAGAGTAAAATCTTTTTCTTAATCTGCTGCCTTTCTCTCTCATGCTTTCTACAAATATAGTAAAGAGAGAGACAGAGAAAGAGAGGAGAGAGTGTGTGAGGGACAGAAGGAGAGTGAGAGAAAATGTTAGTCTCTTTGCTGTTCAAAAAATGTATCTAATGCAGACTTCCTTACTTTATAAACAGGAATGTAATTATTTATTTTATGCCTGTATTATTTAATCAATGAATTCATGTTTTTTTCTGCTACTATCAGAGGTAGAGCACTGTATAATATATATATTATATATATTTGTAAGAATATGTGAAAATTATAACAGACAGGGAGTAAGAACACACCATTTTTATGAATTTCACTCTTCAGCTCATGAAACATTAAGCTGTTTTCTTTGTAGGTGAATCAAGAAGCACGAAGGAGGTGGACATATGTGTGAATACATACTGCCCCCCTCCACCACTCACTTTCTCTCAGAGAATTAAATCCTTGGGAAACCCAAGGTTCAATGGAGCAGGGGCTTATACCAGGATCTTACATTTTCCAGATTAATCAAAAGCATCTCATCCTGTTTTTATCTCACACACTCAGTTCTGCTGACATAACCTCCATACACCCACACACACACACACACACACACACACACACACACACACATCATCAGAAAAGAAGGGCCGACTGAAAATGGGCAGTTCATTAAATCTACATCTGCAAAAATAATTAAAACCAATAAAACCATTACGAAGCCAGTTCTGACCCAGGCATCAGAACAACGCTGCCATATTTCTGAGTTAGCTATGTGGCTGACTGTGACCCTCAAGGTTAAATCCATGATGAACTCCGGATTAATTTGTCATCTGACAGAACATACCACTCAGTCCATGTAACACACAGACACACACAAACACACACACACACACACACACACATGACGTCCAACTTCATCTGAGGCTGGAGCCTACCTTATGTCTCCTTGTACTGAGAGGGGGAGAAAAATAGAAAATATAGCTGGGAGAGGGTACCATGAGGGGGAGAGAGAGAGAGAGAGAGAGAGAGAGGTTCTTTGAGCAAGTTCATTTAAACCATATACTGTGTACAGCTGTTTGCATCTGTGTTGAGTGCTGTGTGTGTGGCTGACAGACACTTCAGCAAACCTCTTAACATCACTATCCAGGCCAAAATTAATCTCAGACTGCAGCACACTTTTCATTACACACACACACACACACACACACACACACACACACACACACACACACACACACAAACACACACACACTCACACACATTTATGTCAATTGTGGGGACAATAACATAGATCAATAATTGCTAATTAGTTCAAATGTAAAGAATTGATCCTAGTAGACAGATAATTACAAAGATGTATAGTTTTGTGAATTGCGGCAATGTTATAGGCATCCATTCACTGGAAATAAGGCAGGAACACACCCTAGATTAGGGTGACCAGACCTGAGATGGTGAAATAGAGGACACATCTCGGAGGTGGGGGGGTGGATTGATGAGCTCTCGCCCCTTGCTGCCGTTGTATGACTAGCTGAACTTATGTGTGCTTTTACACCTTTATTTGCTACACAAAACATGGGAATTTCTTTTTTAATTCATCCGAGAACTTACATTTACGTTTCGGCATAGCTGCTCGAGAAGAGGGTAGGTACATGAGCTTTGCCTGACGTAAATAAGGACTACTGACGTGCAGACTGACCAATTAAATGTTTACAGAGAAGGTTATCGACCAATAACGGTAGCTCTACAGTCAGACCGTCCAATCAGAAGATTTTAGGCTACTTCACCACGCCCCGTTCTCACTCAAGCGAACCAATCGGAGTAGGGGAGAGCGGGACTAGTTTGTGAACGAAACGCTTCTCGAAGTTCTATGTAAGCTCTAGAAAAACAAAATCCCGGACGTTTGTGAAATTCCGCCCGGACATTTTTTTTAAGTCTAAAAAAGAGGACATGTTCGGGTAAAAGAGGACGTCTGGTCACCCTACTCTAGATCTTCTGTCACACACTCTCTACCCTGAGAGTCACTCAGACCAACAGGCATTTTTCATTGGCAATCAGTTTACTAACATGCATTTATGAATTGTGGAAGACACCCGAGAACACACAGGGAGAACACACCAACTCAATCAAAAAAGTAACCAAAGGACCCTGAAGCTGGGTGTCAGAGACACTAGCTGTTGCGCCACCATGTCGTTTAATGTGGAACAGAAAATGCACCTACACTTTTTGTACATTTTTCTGTGTAAACAATCTGGCAACCCGCTTGAGCTTCATAAGTCAGGAAGAGAGAAAACTCCCTGTTTTGAATATGGAGCTGCTGTCAGTATCACAGATTATATGTTTAAACTAGCAATTTAAAATATCCTACT
Source organism: Hoplias malabaricus (assembly GCF_029633855.1). NCBI lineage: Eukaryota > Metazoa > Chordata > Actinopteri > Characiformes > Erythrinidae > Hoplias > Hoplias malabaricus. The sequence continues at coordinate 13,562,908 of NC_089810.1, forward strand.
GAAAAAACCCAACCCTCAGGCCTCCTTCTAATCAGACTTCAATAAACAGGAAATTGCACTGTCTGAGTACAGCTGGAGGTGTCCACAAGCACTATGAAAGAGGAGTCCAGCGCATCATTACTCCGGTTTTAATGTTCATGATATACTCACAAATGACTGACATAATTAAACCTGTCATCATTAAACACTGTATAAGGCCCATTTCAAACACAATGGGAATACCCTCTCTTTTTGGATTGACATATTATGTAAAAATTGTTTTTAAAAGTGTTAAATGTGTACTCAACTCACCACTGTATAACATTCACATATTAAATTCATACTATATTTACATATATCCATCTGTAAAACTATTTTAAAGAGAAGTTATCTGTATATGAGAAGGTTTTCCTTGATTTCTATGTAGGCCACTGATGCTTGTGCATCGCAGATTTGCTGCAGCCTCTTCTGCTTGAGGTACATATTGCTATAAATGGTGTAGCCTACATCAGTAGTTCTCAAGGCAGTCCTCTGCTCTGTCCCAGCTCCCAAAACTGTGAACCATCTGAGTACCCTCTGGACCCTGAGGACTGTTCTTACAGCCACTGATGTAGGCTACACCATTAATAGGAGCGTGTACCGAAAGCAGTAAATACTGCAGCACATCTGCAATGTACAAATCTCTCACTTTCAGTACAAAAAGAGAGAGAGAGGGGGGGGGGGGGGGGGGGGGGAGAGAAAGAGAGAGAGAGAGAGAGAGAGAGAGAGAGAGAGAGAGAGAAAGAGACAGAAGACACAGCAAGAGACAGACTTCTGCTGTCTCAAATTCACCCTCCCTTTTTTCTGACACAGATGTTTTCAATCATCCCTGGGTATTTACACTCTCTGCCAAGAACTCTGTCTAAAACAACAGAGAGAGAGAGAGAGAGAGAGAGAGAGAGAGAGAGAGAGAGAGAGAGAGAGAGAGAGAGAGATGAAGGGATGTAAAGTGTAAGGCCTGATCTCAGCCTCATCTCTCCCAATCACTGTCATTACACAACCACACATCCTCTCTGCTCTGGAGTTACTGCTCCACAAACCAGCAGCGGAGTCAACCAGAATCAACAGAGAGATTAAGCTAAACAAGGGGAAAGTGTTATCTGGAGAAGATCACAAAACCAAAGCAATCAAACAAGGGAATTGTTAAAATCCAACAAGTGTTGGTTTTTCTTTCTGCAATATTTTGAACAGCTCTGTATCTCCACCTGGTGGACACTCTGAAGCAAGAAGGGAGAGAGTACAGAGTCCCATTACTAGAACCAGTTACAGTTCAAAGGCAAATAAAGAGAAATCATTTTCATTTCTTAAAGGACTGGTGTTGCTATGAGCAGTTTTAGTTTGAAGAAGCTGAGTTACAAACCTCAGTTTCATGGCTGCAAACGTCTTACAAACCCAGTGTAACTTCTTGTGATTGGACTGTTTCATTCTCCCAAATTATCATCTTTTATTTTTCCGTTTTTAACCAGGCTCAAACCACATTACAGGAATGGAAACTATTCATTTATGTCTTGGATACCTTCAAGGAAAACTCTGGCCAAAATAACAATTTTACCCGTCATTACATCAGTTTAAAAGCTGGCCTCTGGCATATAGCATTACTGCAGTAGTCTCTGTAGCTGTAGCTTGTTGTAAGACTAGAAAACTCCATCTTTTAATAATGCATTTTGAAGTTATAAGGAATATTTGAGAAACCATAGCATTTCTGGGGCCAGCTTTAAGAAGGATGGCTGCTTGAAATCTTTCCTTTCTTTCTTTTCTGACATTTTGGCTAACGAAGAGAGCCAGCCTAAGATGAATATCACATCTGTATTTATTAGAGTCGGCGTCAATGGCCTTGCGAGCAGTCAGGATTCTTTATCGCTGTGGCATGATTCCCAGGGGTGGTATAATATATTTGAATAATGTATGTTGCTTATTGTAGTCAGAACTGATGACTGAATAAGCAAAAAAGGACATAATCATGAATTCTGTTTAACTGAGGGGTTCAGTACTGTGTCACAGAATGCGGAACAACACGATGAGTAGCAAATTAAATGATAGTTTCACTAAATGTTAGGGTTTGATAGAGCGTGTAAACAGTAAAGTTTCCAATATGAACCCATCAATTCATTCAGTTCATACAGTGTATAGAGATACTTGGCTTAAAAATTAAAAAATAAAACAAACAAACAAACAAACAGCCTTTATTGACTTCATTGTTTTGTGATGTCACAGAAACAAGAGTACATGGCCTCCTTATATGGCTGCCTTCAAGTCCTCCTGTGAAGTTTTAAACTCCACCCTTTGTTTTTGGGACAATGTTTTGTGGTTATTCATGTGTTTAAGGTGTTCCACTGATGTCATACCGTCATGTGTGTGTTCATGTGTGTTTGGGGTTGATGTGTTGTGTTGTTGTTGTTTGTGGTGATTCACAGTCAGCATGTGGTGTGTGTGTGTGTTGGTGTGTGGTATCCCATGGGACTCACCAAGCACCAAGCCCAAACCACTCTGATAGCTTTGCTCCTTAAGGCTCTTGTTAAAGGGAATGGCTGCAATTGTGTGGAAAAACAGTTGTAAGCTCCATGGCTTTTAAGGTGGAACGTGGTGTGTTTGAGGGGTTAAAAACTAGAGTTGTTTGTACATGGATGAAGATTAACTTGTCTGTAAGTTTTTATTCACTGTGTTAATTACCACAGAAACTCATTTGTAATTGGAGTTGTTCAGTTTTGTAGCACTTTCGGTAATGCCCTTAACCATAAGTTTGGAGACACTTGTGTATAACTTATGAGATCCATAAAAGCAAAATTATTCATTCATTCATTATCTGTAACCCTTATCCAGTTCAGGGTAACAGTGGGTCCAGAGCCTACCTGGAATCATTGGGCACAAGGCGGGAATACACCCTGGAGGGGGCGCTAGTCCTTCACAGGGCAACACACACACATTCAGAATCAGAATCAGAATCAGAAATACTTTATTGATCCCAGGGGGAAATTGCAATTATTACAGTAGCAGCCAGTTGTAAAAGAATAAACACAGACACTTTTGAGTCGCCAATTCACCTACCAACATGTGTTTTTGGACTGTGGGAGGAAACCCACGCGGACACAGGGAGAACACACCAACTCCTCAAAGACAGTCACCCGGAGCAGAACCTCCAGGTCCCTGGAGCCGTATGACTGCGACACTAGCTGCTGCGCCACCGTGCCACACAGCAAAATTACAGTTTTTAATTTTTAATTACAGTCATGGTCACTGAAAAAATACACAAAAAAATAGACAAACAAAAAATATCAAAAGAAATAATTAATACAAATAATTGGTAATAATTACATAACTTCAGGCATTAAATCATGATCTATTTGTAGTTCTAAAACTGAAGACCCACGCGAGTGTACCGGTATACCGAGATTCACGGTATATTTACCCAGCCTTGTGTGATTATCCTGTACAGGCTCTGGGCGTGTTCTGAGTCTACAGTGTGGAGGCGACTTTACCGTCCGCGGTCTTTCGGTATGAAGTCTTCAGCTATTTGTGCAATGACAGCAACAAAGTTGAAAACCACAGACTCAGACTCACCCAGAAATGGGCTCCTGGGAGCTTCTGGTTCAGCTGGAATGATGGAAAAGAGATCCTCTTCTTTTTCAGAAGCAGCTCCTGCCCCATTGAATCTCCATAAACACCGAGGAGCTTTAACACTAATTCAGTCTGACTTCACACCGGAGGAATCTGACTCTGAAATTAAAGTTAATGCCGTTCGAGGGTTTGGCTGCAATCAGTTAAGCTTTTAATGATGAATAGGTTTATAACAAGAGGCAGTACTTAGAAGTTGCTCTTTGTTGAAGGGGAGGGCTAGAGCAGACTAAGCTCTTGGACCGGAGAGAGAGAGAGAGAGAGAGAGAGGAGGGAGGGAGGGGCTGCTGGACTCCACTCTTCTCTCAGTCTTTCCAGTCATTTCAGTCAGTTTGTTGAGAGAGAAACGTCGGACCTACATTTCCTTCAGCGTTCAGCCAAAGAGGTGCGTAGCAACTATTTACATTAACTCAGCTATTTAACTGCAACTGTGATGGATTTATGTCTGACGCATTTTATTTAAAGGAGCTGTTTGTCTTGTAAAGGTAAGAAGGTATAATATAACAGATGTCTAATAGATGTTTATATAAAACTGATAATAATCATAAAATAACACTGAATTTTATTGTGTGTGAAAAGCTCTACCTGTCCGTCTACGTGTGTCATAAAAGGGTTCCTGAAAATGGTCTGTAATGCATTAGCTTCAAAAACCTTCCGTTTCTCCTACTCAAGTGCATTCCTGAACAAAGGAAGTGCTCCTTACTCAGCAACATTTCAGACCGTTTTTTTCCTCTGAGGTCTCTCTTCTGCTTTACTGCTCACACGTCTTACACTTTTCAGCCAAAGTCTTCCTAAAAGTTCTTTTCTATTTCAAATACGTATCTCAAAATGTTTAAGTGTGGTTTTAAATACACCGTTGTGTTAACAATGTCATGTAGGTTCATTAAGCTCCGTGTTAACGGTGAAAACTGGGAGAATGTGTGTGAGGTGGAAAAAAGTAGCTAACATTAGCGGTGCCCTCAGCTGTTTCTCTCATCACACAGCAACCGTAGCTAACACTCCGACCAACGACAGCTCACTCACACTCATCTCTGTGAGGACAGCTCACTGCACATGAATAACTGTCATATTTTAGTTTTTCTTTTCAAGTGGAAAATATTAATATGTTCATGAACCCTTTAAGCTGCGGTCTGTAAAGGCCTCTGAGACAAGGCGTAGTTCTCAGCCTTTGACCCAAGAACTCAGCCTTAAACGTATTAAATGTTCACATTTATAGATAGTGCAGTTTGCACAAAACCTAAATTGTATTACATTATATTTGCACATAAAGCAGTTATTGAATATTGATTCTCTGAACAGAATCCAGGAAGTTTCCAAGCTCCCATTCCAGAATCTAATTGAGATTACACTGGCACTTTAAAAAAATTTCATTAAAACATCATGTGCTACAAGTTAAAAAAGCATTTGTATCTTTTATCAATAACTTTCCTAGTGTGTCTTATGTATATCATATGTAATATATAATGTTTTGTTTAACAAAAAAAAGTAGAAATGTATTAAAAAACAGCTTTTTAAAAAATCAAAATTAATTTTTCATTCATTATCTGTAACCGCTTATCATTTCAGCGTCACCGTGGGTCCGGAGCCTACCTGGAATCATTGGGCGCAAGGCGGGAACACACCCTGGAGGGGGCGCCAGTCCTTCACAGGGAAACACACACATTTACTCACACATTCACACCTACAGACACTTTTGAGTCACCAATCCACCTACCAACGTGTGTTTTTGGACTGCGGGAGGAAACCGGAGCACCCGGAGGAAACCCACACAGACACAGGGAGAACACACTGACTCCTCACAGACAGTCCCCCAGAGCGGGAATCGAACCCACAACCTCCAGGCCCCTGCAGCTGTGTGACTGCGACACTACCTGCTGCAACACTGTGCCGCCCAAAATCAAAATTTTACTGTGAAAATGTTTATTATTCATACCTAGAGAAAAAATGTTGCCTCTTAGTATAATGTAAAAGCAAAATTCTCAAACAGTAGAAATGCAGTGCAAAATTATTGAGGTGCTTCTAATATAGTAAATATTATAGATGCAATACAGCTGAACTTGATTACTGTAATTTATGCTTACCGCTTTTAAGTTTGTCAAATATTAGGCCTATGTAAAGACCCCCTGTATAATCCCTCAGGTTATAGTATTAATTAAAATGCAGTGTCCCTGACCAGAGTGGTGTTTGCGCACTTTTGTAATTGCTTATAAATGAATCATCCCAAATTCTTGCACATTGCTTCTCACATACCCACAGAGTATTCCTCTAACTGGCATGCAGAAAGCCTAAGGATGTTTTTTATTTCTGTTTGATCTGGTCCTTCCTGCTAAAGCCACTTCCTCTCACCCGCTTCTTACTATTTCTTACTATGTAAAAGTCATTCCACAAAATGTTGCTTGTTCCCCAAACCTCTTTAACCTTTTCTTCTTGGTGGACAGTTTCATTGTTGGAATTGTTGTGGGTGATCATTTTATCAATGTCTGCTCCCAAGTTTTGTTTCAGTTCTTGGGTCACATTCTGCCATTATCAGGAAAAAACATTCTGTAATTCTGAAGCTGCAGCACTTTCATTGTGTAGGCCAAGTGCTGAGCCTTCATATTTGTAAAGACGTCTAAACTTGGTAATGGCCTATATTGCCTTAGATTGAATGATGGACCGGTTTCTCTCAAAGATGAATTTATCAACATAAATTATACTTGTGTGACTGATATCCTGTGTGTTTTGTAGTGTGAAGAATGGGAGCAAAGTTGAGTCGGAGAAAGAGCGAAACTGCTGCAGAATCGGAGGGTGTGGCAGCAGAGAACACAGCCACAGAACAGGCTGAAACTGCAGAGGCTGTAGCTCCAAATGAGAACAATGAGCAGAAACCTGATGAAGCTCAGGATGCAAATGAGCCCAGGACCACAGAAAAGGCTCCTGTCGAGGACACATCTTCCGGTGAAGCTGCCTCTAATCTTGGAGCGGTGGAGACCATCACACAAGCTGTAGAGCAAATAGTGAGCAATGTTACTGAACAGATTTCTGCCCCAGTTGAAGATATCGTACACAAAGGAATGGGAGCAGTGGAAGCAATGATGGCAGCAATCAGTGTTAAAGAAGATCCCACAGAGCCAGCTGCCTTGGTGGCAGAAAAAGGACCCGAGGCTGAGCCCCTGGTTGACCTTTCAATGGAGGCTGCACCTAAAGTTGAGTTCTCCATGCCCGAACCTCCTGAAAAACCTGCATACTTGTCATCTGAGCCTTCAACTCTGGATGAGTTGCTGTCATCACAGCCAATCGCAGACAGCCTCCTTCCAGAGTCTGTAACGGCAACAGTCACTAAAGACGTTTCACCGTTGGCAGTGAAGGAAGAAGGTTTGCCTATTCAGATTGAGGCTCAGGCATCATCCGACAGTGAGGAGAAATTGGTGTGCATGACACACGATGCAACATCATCAGAAGACCCTCAGAACTGTGAAGCGAACGCCAACCCCACAAATCTGAACTCTGACCCACTGGTCGACCTGGGAGACACGGAGCAGGTGGTGAGCACGGCCATCAACGTTGTCAATGACCTTATATAAAACACACTGAAATGCTTTGAGAAAACGACTGCTACAGGGACAAGCACTTCAGACCTAGACAACAATCTAGATGAGGAAGTGTGCCTGAAAAATAAAATGATGTCTTTGGTTTTAAATTTAAGGAAAACAATTCTTTGCAACCACTGATATTGTAATAAGAATAAAATATATTATTTACTCACAATACGCAAACATCAGCATCAAACACCTTGGACACATACGTAGTTATTCTAGTAAATCGAAAACTGAACGGTAACTGAATGGTTGTTATAACACGTCTTTCCATATCAAAGGTGTATGAATTAGTGACTTTAACTATGGGCTGTCATAAGGAGACACAGAAAAGAATATCATCCTCCAGTAATGAGACAAATGAAGTAAACGTAGATGGTATATCCATGATGCTTTCCTTTTTTATAACTACAATGCCTTTATATTTTCGCCTGTAATTAGTTAAGAAAGTCATATTACTTCATTAAAATGAATGGATCAGAACAATATTTGTTCTCCCTGTAATTTCTGAAAATAATTTTGAGCTGCTGCTTTTAGAAATTCTATGGAACAATGCCAAAACATCTGGGAATTATAAAAAGTGTCCCAGCGCACAAAGCCTTCACATCCATATTTCCAGAGAATGTAGTACTCAGATTTCTATCTGCTGTACTGGGAGCATACCATTTCTTTTGGTACAACACTAGTACAATTTATGCGCTTATACACATATGAGCTTTCAAAAATGGACATGTAGGGGGAAGGGCAGCATTCTTTCCAGAGGAAAGGGGTTTCAGGGGCCACAGAGGGAGACTCCAAACACCAGGACCAAGCCTGAGAAGCTACCATCCCACATAAATAAATCTGTCCCTCATTCCTCTATGTCTAGTAAAGAATGTGAGTACCGGATTCTCACAATGTTGCACAGTAGCAAACAAACAAATCACTGTCCTAACTTTCAGCTTGCTGTCTTAAACCTAAATTCACATTGACTTAGTTCTCAAATTCAAATTTTCTATTTTTTTCCAGCCTCTCTGGGGTTGTGGTAACATCAGATATAAAATAAAACAGATTTATATACTATAGGGATCCCATTTGAAGAAGATAATGTGGACTACATGAGCATCAGTTCAGAGTTCTTTGCAACAAAAGTCTTATCTCACCACCACAAAGCACACTGCAAGATGCAAGGCCCTGTATTGGATAAACTGGAAAAACACTTTAATTAAACCAAATCACAGTACAGTGGTTCACTATATTTAAACCCTACTGTGTTTGCATTAACATTACTTTTTTCAGTATGTAGATAGTTATCACAAATGTTAACCAACATTTATAAACATACATAAAATTGCTTTTGCTACTATTCAAATATTAATAGTACTTTATGTTACAGTAAAGAGTCATATATTGTGATTAGACATTTCCAACAGTCTGGCATCCAACTCAAGTGCTGAAGCTGTGTAGAGTATGTTCCCTGTTTAACGAACTCTTTGTTCAGCACAATCTAGTGTTAGAAGGTCTGGTGCCTGAGCTAAGCCCTGCTTTAGCTTTCTGCGAATGACAGAGAGTAGAGGGGAAGGGGTGGGGAGTGGAGAGGGTTCATCAGACAAAAAGCACACAGACATATGATGGAGTGGAAGAGAATACGTTTTCTCCTAAGCTTTGGTGCACTTCACCAAACAAACAAACAAACAAAAGACCTGGAAAAGCAAGAATAATACTTGTGCTATAGTTGCTATAATGCTAAATTATATAAAGCTAAATGTTGGCTAACCTTGGCAAAGTAATAGTTGGATTATAAGTGTCTGCTTCAATCTACAATCTCTGTAATACTTAGATAAGGCTTAATTTTTCACCATTCAATGATAAAAACAATAAAAGCACGGTACCTAGTTTTACCTTTCTAAACAAATTCACCTAATAGTTTCTGTGTCTTGCCTGTATTTTCTGGCTAATTCTGAGTTAGTCCGTCCATGCTGAAATGGGTAAGCCCATAATATGGAGTTCCAGGAGTTACCAAAACGTCTCGCACCCTCATTGAGGAACAACAGCTCATCTGCTGAGTAGTTCTTCCTTTTTCGGTGTCTGTCAACAGACTACATAAAGAGTTATTTGATAAAATTACATTTATTTGTGTAATACGAATAACTTCATATGAGAGCATTTTAACTCACATTCTAAAATGAATGAAATTGTTAAACTAATATATTAAATCTCTTACAGTCTCTTTGAAATTGCTCAATATTGTTTTATGGACACCAGAAATAGTCGTCTTCTCTGTGTTAAAGCCTGAATAGAAGAGAACAAATAGGGAGAGGTAGTTTCAAACTATGATACAGAAATGTCACTTGCATCGTGAACTGTGCTAGGCTTTGTGAAACACATGTGCCGCATTACAGCCATGCTAATACAGAGCAGATGTAGCCTTATCTTTATAATAACAGACTGCAAACTGGGAAAACGTAGTCAACACATGCAATAGCAGGATGTAAAATTATTTCTTTGAAGTACCCTGCACAATATTCAGCTAAAAAAATTAATATATTTTACTTTCTCTATCTTCTTGACGTTTAGCCTTCTGTCTATGGCAGTAACAGCAATGTGTATTTAATTACAAGTGCATAGAACTGCATCCCTGCATGCAACAAATGGGCTGGAACCGCCTCAGGTAAAGGTGTGCAGGTTTTAGGATTATGTAAAGCAAACTGGTTATAATTTGTGCAAATAAAGACACCCATAATTGGCTAAATACACAATGCGTGTGTGAGAATATGAGCATGGTTCATGGCCTGTCATGTCTTGTCATTTCCTGTGTCCTAATTAATGTTTTTATAATAAGTGATCAGCTTTAACTGGGACACAGCTAAGGTACTGAAAACGATTGCCAAATTCTCTTCATCTATGTTCTTCAATGATCTTCTGTATTGTCTCATCATTCACACAATATACATTTGTCAATCACAACTGATGTCAGATTGAAACTGGCTTACTTGCTTTACTAAATGTCAACAGACAGAACAAATTAAAATGCATTTTTATAAATACATTATATAGAACTGAAAACATGTATCTCCATTTTTGTGCATTTTTAGTTTACTACATCATTTAAACACAGCTGTCCTTCACATTGTGTGAAAATGTCATGATGAATAGACCAACAGAAATGCTCAAAAATTGCTTGGAATAGAACAATTTTACATTGACTTGCATTGAAACTTAAGAAGGATTTTTCATTCTCCAGTAAAGTAAATACTTTGGGAGATACATATTGTGCATTGAACAGCGATGTACAATACACAATATATACGTACACAAAGTGGAAGACTTTACAAAGTGACAAAGTGTAGAGAAGAGTAACAGTACTTATTTTTCTTGTTTATTTCAAAATATACCAACCTAATTTCCAGAAAAGTCTAATGATTCATACATTATCTTAAACCTGTATGTAAATGACACAGTACAAAGAAATTCCTTTTTCAAATGGTTTGACTGACCAACTTGAGAGTATTTTGTAAATATAAACCAATTTTGAATTTGATATCTGCAACACACTCAATAAATGTTGGAAACAGCTTTATTTAAACATTTCTGAAAAAGCCACAATAAGCACGTCACAGAGGAGGTTATTATATTTTATGTATTAAAGGAAAATCCAAAGTCAGACTAAAGTCTTGGTCTTAGTATGCACAGATAAGCATGACACAACATTTTATACCAAACTTCGTGCAAATATTGTCAAATAGTCCAAAAATAACATTTCTCAACACAAGATTAAACAGAATTTAGGTCTTTAACCCATGAGCAAATTCCAGAGAAATCTGTCGAAAGCAATGTTGAATGTGCATAACCTTTGAGCCCTTACACATCACTGCATGAGAAAACGTCATGCTGCTGTTATATATATAGCCACATGGGATTGTGAATACTTTGGAAAACCAGATTTATATTGGGACATTAGAGAGCCATATGCCATCGTGCTCCTCCAAAAGATACATAGTGCATTTCCTGCAGCGCTGAGCCCAGTGTAGCAATGACATAGGCTCTATTCTGCTTTTACAGGTCACAATTATTATGAAGCTGTAATTTTAAGGTAACAACACTACCTAGTTTTCCTTCATGTCAGTCAGTGAAAACATTCAAATTCCTTTGCAGTTAAATAAATGTTCATTAACTGTCTGGTTTTTAAAATAAGACTCCAAATGAAAAAAATATCTCTTACCCTGTACTTCACATGGCCTCTTGAGTGGGGTGAGATTTATGACTGGAGAGAGAGAGAGAGAGAGAGAGAGAGAGAGATTTCACATTGTAAGGAAACTATGAGAGTGAGGGGGGAAATATTACATGCTGAGGTGAATAAGAAAAAGAAGAGTCTTAAAGAATAGAATAGTCATAAATGAGTAAATCTCCAACCCAAAGACTTATTTCCAGATTTTAATAGTCAGTATTAACATTGCCAGAGTCAATATTATTGTGTTCACTTATGGTCTCTTACATTTCATAGCATCCCAATTTTTCTGCCTTTTTGTGTACCCCAATCTCTCTTTGTTCTCCATGCCGGCATGTTTGGAGATGCTTTTAAATAAGCCAGCATCTCTGGCCCTGCCTACATGCAAGGCATTTTCATGTCGTAGTGCTCTCCTGAAGTGATCTTCAGCCTGCTGCAAGACCACGTGAAACTCACAAAGGTATTTGCAGCTATGCAGCACAGCACCTACTGTACGACTGTCCACCTCATCAACTCCACTCAAACAGCCTGAAACACAGAGGCAGCAAAGAAGTGATCAAAGCGAACACGGATAACCCACACAGGGAAGAAAGATTCAAGGCTTTATGTTTATGACTTGATATATTTATTATGAGATAAATTTGTACATTAACCCAACACACCTGCACAGCGTAGTTTATTGGGTTTGGATACAACTGGAGTGATGATTATCCTCTTGATCTCATTCTCCAACAGCTCAGAGCAGAGAGAGAACTCATCTGAGAAAGCATACCAATGAAAATCACTGTGTATTTCGCAGAAACCATTTCATTATATTAAAAAAGCTTTAAGGTGATTTTATTGAAAGGTATGCTTCTATGTTTTAGATCGTTCCCAGTACTGAATGTAGACAAGCTTTAGACAGTGTTGTGTACCCTTAGACAGAGTCTGTCTTTGCTGATGTTGTTTCATGGGAGCAGGATGTCTGAAAATATCTGGGCTGTTACCCAAGAAAAACAAAACAGAAAAAAGTCACTGCAGTGTCAAGTCATACTCCACTGACTCTGTAAAACTGATATATTCTAAGCTGACATGCACATGATCTGGAATTAATGTTTTATATACTGTTAATATGTAGGTTACGGTATTGCGAGGATATTGTAAATTACACCAGTAAATAAACATAACCTAAGTGTGTAATAGATGTGTTCATTACTGAAAATTTGATATCTTTTTAAATCTATAAATTAGACCTATGTTGTTATTTGCTATACTCCTTTACCTTTGCACACCTCTGTCGCCTTCTGCTGGTGGCTTTATGCATGTTGCTGTTTCAGGATTCCTTTTAGTGCACTTAACCCTGTCTGTGCTTCTGCTGAGGTCTATCATTGTACCTCCTCTTTCATCTACCTCAGTTTTCTCCACATCTTTTTTAATCCCGTCCTCTCTCCTCATCTGTAGCTCACGTTTTTCATTCTTTACCAATTCCTTTGATTCCCCTCTCATTTTGAAAGGATTCAGTGACTTCTCAATGTCATTGTAAATCTGTCTCCAATCATGCTGACATGTAACATTAAAAATCAAATAAAAACAATTGTATTGATTTGTAGTTTATACAAACATAACCAGAAAGGTTTCAGAATATATGTAGTGTCACTGAGGGCTGGGGTTGTGGGTTCGAGCTAACACATGTTAGTAGGTGGACTGGCTACTCGAAAGTGTCCATACGTGTGAATGTGTGAGTGTGCATCGCCCCGTGAAGTAATGGTGCCCCCTCCAGGGTGTGTTCCCGTCTTGTGCCCATTGACTCCAGGTAGGCTCTGGACACACCGGGACCCTGAATTGGTTAAGTAGTTACAGATAATAAACGAATATATGAATACATATATCCTCTGATGCCAGCAACATCAACAAAGCTGTGACTGTGCAACAAAAGAGTTGTAATGCTACAAAACATAAATTAGTTTAACTGGCAAAAGGACAGAGATTGGGTATAAAGCCTTTTCTTTTTCAGGGAAGTCCAATTCACATTCAGGATGGCTTCTAAGAATAAGAGTCCAGGTGCTTAATTAATCCAAACCTGTCACCTATTGAAAACAGCTGGTACATTATGAAACTTAATACTCGAGAATGAAGACCATGAGCTGTTGAGTGGCTAATATCTTATAACAAACAATAATGGGGAAAACATTTCTCTTTCAAAACTATACCAACTATAACTTCCTCAGTTCCAAGTGTTGGAACTATTTCTCATAAAACAATAAACATAATATAGTTTCATAGTTTCCACATTTAAAATACCGTCTTTACACATCATTGAATTTTGTTTTTACCTACATTTCGCCAACTTTTTTTGGAATTGGGGTTGTATTATAACCAGCTACATCATTATATTATGTCAGTGGACCTCTTAATAAGTCTGCTGCTATTAATATATATAGATATTTACCACTGGTTTGAGGTTTTGCATGCACTGGTTTGTGATTGGCTGAGCCTGACATCCTGTAGGGATCATGTAGTTGTGTAGAATGTTCTCTCTGTCCAACTCCTCCTCGTATACCCGGCTTTGACCTTTCACCTTTTGCACCACTAAGTCCTCCCACAATTCCTCACTGCATTCCACTGGCCTCAACAAAACTGGCTGTGTGTGCCGATCTGGGGAATTTTCTGTTTCCTTTTCCCACTGATTCTCCCACATCTGAACATAAAGGATTGGCATTTTAATGAATCAAGAACACAAAAAGTTGCCAATATTTTAAGCTCATACACACAAAAACCTGCTGTTGTTTTTCTAGATGTTGGATTCTCTGTAGCATTTCACAGGCTGACTGCCAGTGTCTTTGCAAGTCATTCTGTGCATTCTGACTTAGTACATCTCCACTCAGTGACACCACTGGAAACAGAGACAACATGGCAGAGAGGGAGACAGAGAAAAGTGTTAGTTTATTTAAAGAAAAAACACCCTTGTCAGAAAAAAAATCTTTGCAACAAGTGTTGTAACATGCACTGGCATTAGGTGTATCTCCCCCGATCAAGAAGAGCTTTTGAAAATAATATATTTGCTACATGATTTACATACCACATGCTAAAGGCAAATAATAAGAGAGGGTAACTTACTGATCTTTTTACAGGTTTGTAGCACAAAAATAGCTGCCTTTCTGACTTCTTCATTGCTTGCCTCTGTCAGCAGAGAGATCAACATAGGTAGTCCTCCACCAAGCAACAACTGTGACTGATGTTCCACTAGAAATTCAAAAGATCATGATTAAAAAAAAAAACAACCCAAATTCCCTCAGGTGCATGTTTACATAGATTCACTTAATCTCACCACATGCATCAGTGCAGTGCCCAAGTGTTAGAAGCACTGCCAGTTGGTCTTGTGGACTGAGGCTTGGGTTTGACAGCAGCAGAAGTAAGTCTGGGACCATCTGCAGCTCAGAAATAACAGGTGCTAAAGCCTCTGGGTAAAAGAATAAAAGACAGTCCCTTCACTGTATTTAAACTCATCTGAGTATGTGTGTTTGTGGCTGTACATATTTTACCATTGTCTGCAATGCAGGCAGACATGGTTCTGGTGATCAGGGCAGCAAGCTTGCATGCTACAGCATTTTCTTTCCCCTGAAGCGCAACATTAGCCAAGGTTTTGGTAAGAATAAGCAGTCCTCCAACTGATGCAAAATACTGCTGAGCACATCCTAAATGACAAACAAAAATACACACTGAGAATAATCTCACCACCAGTAGGGTATGTATTTGAGTATGTGAACACTTCATTAAATGTTTTAGTGGTGCAATCCAGTTACATTTATATACATTAATTATTCTCTGTAAATGGATTGTTTAGGGTCGCAGTGGTTTCTTGCCTTGTGCCCAAATATTCAGGGTTGGCTCTGGACCAATTAATGTACAGGATGTCTCAAAATTAAGGAAAGTAAGAGTAAGTAAAAGTACAGGGCAAAGACCTAAATATTATCTAGTTAGGAGTGTTTTTTTTATGTTTCTAGGTAGGTATTCAGTACATTGCACAATTCACCGCATTATTTCATACTCCAGTCAACACTCTCTACTTACTATTATTGGCCACAGTCATGCTGATGAAAGAGCAAATGGGCTGTGCCAGCTCTGGCTTATGTACCGATACCTGCAGCAACCATACTTTTACCAGAGGGAACACACACGTGCACATCTGCTGGTTCTCCTCTGAAAATAAATAAATAAATAAATAAATAAAAAAGATGCATGTGTGTTGGATACTGTCGTTTGTGCTGTAATACATATATTTTTTATTTTTTCTGGTTTAATTGTATATGCTTATGAAAGTAAGACAGTTACTGAACCTCAATCTACTGCACTTTTTTGTTTTTTAAGTTTCCATTACGTCAGAACCTGGTGCAGTCTGTGTGTGTTTGTACCATTCTGAGGGTTGTTGACACAGCCACAAAGAGCACTGGACACTGCAGTCCACAGCAGCAGCAGCTCATTAGGCCCTCCAGACACTGGAAAACTATCCCTGACAACAGAGACAACACACTAACTCAGCACTCTAAATGTGTTTATATGAGTCACACTGATCAAGACATTTTCAATATTTAGTCAGCAGGCTGTCAGGTTAGAAATACATGTCTATCTCACATATATACAAGAATCTCAAACCCGGCATGGTTATTTAAAGGGTACTCTGCACCAATTTGCCTCTCAACACTGTAGTCTTGAGAGTAAGATTTTCTTATTTAAAGACCAGTGTAATGGTTGAGGGTGGCACGGTGGCGCAGCAGGTAGTGTTGCAGTCACACAGCTCCAGGGACCTGGAGGTTGTGGGTTCGATTCCCGCTCCGGGTGACTGTCTGTGAGGAGCTGATGTGTTCTCCCCGCGTCCAAGTGGGTTTTCTCCGGGGGCTCCGTAGGTGTGAATGTGTGAGTGTGTGTGTTGCCCTGTGAAGGACTGGTGCCCCCTCCAGGGTGTATTTCTGCCTTGTGCCCAATGATTCCAGGTAGGCTCTGGACCCACCGCGACCATGAACTGCATAAGGGTTACAGATAATGAATGAATGTAATGGTTGACGATGCAAGAGACTAGGATGCATTTTCATAAGTTCACCCATAGCAGCTCTCCACAGGGAACCCACTATTGAACACCACACAAAGAAACACTGACAATATATACACAAGCAAGACCTATGAAGGACAGAACACATTAAACATCAAAGTACACATGGATCAAACGTATCAAAAGTCTAATATCAGTCTTCTTTTATTTTTATCTGATTTTTCTCATAAATCATACGAATTCTACCATGATAACTACAATTCCTTCAATTACACGAATTACTACCAACACAGAAGCCTTTAAAACAAATAGCCCTCTGTAATATGCGGCATTTAATCTTCAGTACAGAGCCATTGCTTTCATACACAATCTTTACAGCTATCATACAGCTCTGCTACACTAACCTGGAAAAGTTTAGAACATAGTCAACTTCATCTAACTCCTTATTTGAAATAAGGGAGAGAGAGAGAGTGAGAGAGAGAGAGAGAGAGAGAGAGAGAGAGAGAGAGAGAGAGAGAGAGAGAGAGAGAGAGAGCAAATCAACTAAAATTTGTGTACCTGAATAATGTGAGTAAAATATCAATGCATCCGGACCCTTTTGCAAGGGTCTGTCCCCGCTCTAAAACAGAAATGCAAGTAAATTTAAAGCAATTATTTCTGCGTAACAGAATATTTTCACAAATTTCAGAGATTAATAATGACTAATAATATCTCCTGATCTTGTGAATTATTTGAAGTCTGCTGTGCAAACTCAAATGCAGTAGCATGCAAAAAACAAAGTCCATCTATGGATAATTACCTCTCATCCTGTCTAATTACAAGATCAATATCTGTTTGAAATGTTGAAATGTCCCATATTATGTGACCTGGTATGATGCAACTGTTAGCAAGCCTTACTGTTGTTGGAAACCAGTACACAGAGCATATATACTGCCACTCTCTTCTGTTTGTGGGGCACTTTGTTTTTCATGGACGCTGCCAAATCACAGAATGTCTCCTCTCGACAGAGGTCCTGTTTACAGTTCTCTAAAAAGACAGAGGCAATCTGTTCTTAACTCTATTTCTGAAGACTTGTTTGTATTAGAAGTGTATTCTACATTTTAAAACTTTTATTATTAACAGTTAATTTATCAGTTCCGATCCTAATCTGTTTTGTCACCAAAATATTAAATATACCTATCTCTGTTAAATGGAATCATGTGGTTTAAATAGACAATCAAAAACACACACCATTAAACTCAGCCAAGGAACCAAGCGTGAAAAGAGCTGTTTCTTTAACCTCAGAATTATTGGTCCACCTGGAGAGGTTGTTGATGAATGTCACACCTCCAATCTCTTTGAGAAACTCCACATTTTGCTCTAATGACAGCAAATGAAATACTACATAAAACAGATGCTCTGTGTCACATTATGTGTAATACAATCTGTCACTGTGAATATGCTGTGTAACCGACCGTTCTGTTGGCAAATTGAAACAATAGTAAGTAAAGCTTGTTTTTGTGAGTCTGGGCATTCCATCTGGTACTTCAGACACTCAAGTAGTAACTGGAGATCAGTCTTGACTGCTGAAAAGTAATGTAGGTTTAAGGAAGCACAGTGACATATTTATTTTCTAGATGATAATACAAAGACCTCAAAAAGCTTAATAATAACAGTTACTGTTTTACCAGAAATTTTCAAATTATACCTATGGTTTGCCTTGTTACTAGTTAAATGTTTCAGGATGTTCACGCAATTCTTTAACAAATATTAATTTAAAATTCCTCCCTCCACTTAAAATATCCCAAGTAGAATGCACCATCATTGTTCCCTTTCCTTTGGGAATATGTGACCACAACATACTTTTACAAAAAGATCAATAAGCTGTGCATGTAAAAGTAAATAAATCATAGCCAGGTAACCAACACAGTTTTTGAAATGACTGACTCACCATGTAACATTTTTGAACAGGAACTGTACTTATTTCCTTCTTCTATGACACCTGTAGAGACAAGTATCACATTAATGTTAGATATTAATACATTCTGTAGACCTAAGTGTCGCAAGATTTGATTAGTTTATCATAGTGCACTTTGGGGTTTTTTTTGTTGTTTTTTTTACCATCTGAGTGAAATTATATTATACTAACAGGATCTTGTTCCTTGACAATATTTTTAAGGCATTGTTCGATGAATTAAACAAGGTTTTGGCCCCTGTCAGTATTTGAAATTAATTACAGATATGTAATGTAAAGGATTTGACTCTGTGTTAGAGTGGATTTTTAAATGTGCCTTTAGGTTCTTGGACACAACAGCCCTGTCAAAGGGAGTCTTGTATTCCTGAGAAAATGAAAAAATGTATGGTTCAGTACCCAAACCATTTTAAAGACACCTCTGCAGTGAAAATCAAGTTTCCTGCCTCTGTATCGCTACATGTCCATGTAATGTTTTTACATGTTAGAAATCATATGACATTCTAGCGCTATGAAGTTGGAGCTAGCCTAGAAGCTAACATTACAGCACATGCCAAACATAAGAAATTTTACAAATTAACCCAACCTAAGATTTCAGGAAACAGTCAGCTACAGACGTAGTTAAATGTCAAGTTGGCTATAACCCGTGTTCAACATTTCAGCCAGGATAATAAAAGTTTTTAAAACAGTTCAGTCACAATCAAACACTGTCTTGCAGAAAACAGATTCAGCCCTCAGAATACCGTTAGTGACGTCAGCGTTACACGAACACATATGTTCCAACCAAACCGTTCACATAACGCCTGAATTTTTTTCGACTTTAAAACGTAAATTACTAGGCAAAAAGGATAAACGCGTAAAAAAGCTACAGCTCTCTGGTGATTTCGTATTACCTGAGTGCATTACTATAGCACGCAATTAAGGCGCTCCATAAACGTTGCCCTTTTAGCTTGTACTTATAAAATCGGCTTAGATAGACTTCATTTCCCGACGTGCACTTAGGTAGGCACGTCACTGAGTGCGCACGCGCACTTGGAGCGAGAAGCCCATAAACTGACGAGAGGGCGACGTTTCCGAATAGAAACAATTTGGAGCAGAGCCGAACACGTCCATTGATTTGACAGGTGTTATGTGTCCTTCTCGTACTTACTCTGTTTTTACCTTTTTTATTGGAAGAGGAAACGAAATGGTGTGTGCAACATAGCAGATCGCAACACTGTTTGAATTGGAAAGTGCAGGGTAAGTGTACCAGCTGTAGCTGCTAGCGTAGCATGATAAACTGTAAACCAAATCTGAAACAGTCACTGGGTTTAATTTATAACTACTTCTAGACGTTCACGTTAGTGACTGATTAAACAGCCTGAATATCATGAAAATAATACAGTAGAATTCATTAGCATTTCTCATACGTGCCAAAACACAGAGAACGTGTATGAAGTTAATTAAACCTATTTAATTATATTTCTGACAAAATTGACAGTAAAGGCAGGGGTCAAAATTATGACGCCTACATACAAATACAATAATACTTACATAAATCTAGGTAAGCATATTATAGTAGTAAACAGTGTACTATTATCATCACGGCCATTCACTGCCACAGTGACACACTATTCTTGGTGTAAGACACAAAATAATCATCACACAGGTTCCTGCATAAGTTGTTTTTTTAAAAGACTTGCCTCTGTGTCTTCCTCCTCCCTGCCCCTAACCGGGTTAAAAGAGTCTCAGTTAATAATTGTTGTAAGAGAATAATAATTAATGGTGTGTGTATATTTTTCTTTTCAGAACTTCCAGATGTAGAAGCTCTAATATTGCATTCTGTAAACATCCACTGATGTCATCTAACATGTGCACTAGGCTCTTGTGTCATGTTGGTAGTGGGCGAATGACTGTCTGTTTCTCAGCTGGCTGGCATGCTCTTCCTTCCTCATCCTACTGTTCTAAAATCTTGCTCTCCCAGACCAGGACCTGCTCCTCTCATGGTAGGAGGTCAGATGGTGACTTGAACCAAGGCAGAGTACAAGGACTCTCTTCTCCTGCACGTGAACTAGACTTCCAGCTGAGCAGACTGCAGATTGATGGAATGCTCCGTTCTAATGAGCAATCTGTGCGCATCCCAGAATTTGACAGGCGTGGAGGTCCAAGCCCAGTGCTGAAGTTTGAGAGTAATCAGCTTTCTGCCAATTCTCCACTAGAGGATAGACGCAGCACTGCCACTTGCTTGCAGACAAGGGGCATGTTATTTGGTGTGTTCGATGGTCATGGTGGTCATGCATGTGCTCAGGTTGTTAGTGAACGACTGCCTTATTATGTAGCTGTGGCAATGATGTCAGAATCTAGCCTGGAAGACCTGGAGGCTGCCATGGAGACCCTACGCCCTGTGCCTCCAATCCTACAATGGTATAAACACCACAATGACTACAACTACCGTGAATCTGCTGCTCTATATGTCAATCACTTGCGTGTTTACTGGCAGGAGCTGCTTGCCAGTGAGGAGCATGGAGATGGAATGAGTCCTGGAGAAGCCTTTACGTATGCTTTCCAGCGCCTGGACACAGACCTCTCCCTGGAGGCTCAGGTTCCTCTGGCAAGTGATCTTATGCGCAACACAGCTGTCCAGGCTGCTTTTGCAGGCTGCACAGCTTGTGTTGTTCATGTGGGGCCTGAGGGGTTAGTTGTGGCAAATGCTGGTGACTGCCGTGCTGTGTTAGGTGTGCAGGAAAGTGATGGGAATTGGAGTGCTCTGCCTCTTACACATGACCACAATGCTACCAACACTTCTGAAGTAGAGCGAGTACGTTCACAGCACCCACCATGTGAGCACCAAACTGTCATTATTGACGATCGGCTACTGGGGGTGCTGATGCCTTTGCGTGCATTTGGGGACGTTCGCTTTAAGTGGAGTCGTGAGCTGCAACAGAGTGTGCTGGAGAATGGGGGCTGTGACTTGGAAGCACTTAATATTTATCAATATTCTCCACCCAACTACCTCACCCCTCCTTACTTGGAGGCCACACCAGAGGTTACCTATCACCGACTGCGGCCACAGGACCGTTTCTTGATCTTGGCTTCAGATGGTTTGTGGGATGAACTGGACAATGAGGAGGCGGTCAGACTGGTGGCAGAGCACTTAACGGGAATTCACTTACAGGCACCAGTCTCTGCAAGCCAGAGGCAACTCAGTCTGGGACAGATGCACCAGTTGTTGCTACGGCGACGAGCCCGTGCTACACCAGTCCTTGACTTAAACGCATCCACTCATCTGATTCGCCATGCTCTTGGTATAAACGAGTATGGAGAGATGGACCAAGAAAGGCTAGCAGCCATGCTCTCACTGCCAGATGACCTGGCACGTATGTATCGTGATGACATTACTGTCACTGTGGTTTATTTTAACTCTAACCTGAACAAACCACCCCGAATTAAGTAGCACTGTTATGAGGTCCACTAATTTAAGATAATCATTAATCGTGTCAGTTCATTCACTTGGTAGGTGATGATGACATTGGTTAAAGGTGCTGTATATGATTCTGGAAAATTAATTCTGTAGCTGGGTACATGGTCCCCTCTTTTCAGTGCTCCTAAAGAAGGTGTGTGTGTGTGTGTGCGCCATTTTGTTTTCAATTTCTATACCCAAGGCTGAGTATGAACAACAGACCAGAGAGCAAGTTAACAATGAGTAAATAATTACTGAATTGTACAGTGTACTAAATTGAAATTGTATACATCACCTTTAATTAGTGTCTCTGGAAATATAAGAATATTTTCTATAACTGGATTTACTATATTGTATTCAGTGTTTGTCTATGGTCTGAGCATATTTTTCTGTTGTGATCGGTTGTAGTTTAATCACATTCAACCATGGTACATGCCGTGTCTATGTTCAACCAAATATTGTTCTTTTTCAAATATATTCCTTACATGAACTATGACTGAAAACGGTCTGAATTAGCCCCAGAAATCAGATGTCACTTATATTTGTTCCATTCTTGTGTATATCCCCTATCCCTAATAGACACTTTTGTGTGTGTGTGTCATTTTTCAGTCTGAGCCACAGTGTTTGTTTTCTGTATGCAGAGGAAATCCTGTGTATAAACACCAGATATTTTCCAGCAAGCAAACATAAGAACTTATAAACCATAAAATATTGTTTATCAAATCTGTATTAGATTTTAATCATATACAGTGACTTTAATTGGTTGTTGGGGATAATGAAAGTACCACAATCAACATTTCTAGAGTATGTTTACATAGTCTATATATATTTAAGGCCAGCTTTTCTGTGTTTTTTGTAGGTTTTATTATTTCAATAACCTGCATTTGTTTACTTCACCAGACCTTTCTGAAGACATTGTTTTCTCTTTGCACTTTAGTGAAATTTCATTGCCTGATACTGTGTCTATGTAGCCAAAACAAATGCTCATTATCACTTGGTAATTTGATAGTTGTCCTAGTTATAATCAGAGTTGTTTTATACGGTGAATTTTTCCCATTACTTACAGTTGCTAGGTAGTCTGTATTTATGACATTACAGAATTTAAATGAGTTTTATGAAAGTTGTTTTGTAAAAGTAAATATCAGTAATATATAACATTCAGAAGAGACTTGTGTATTTTCAATGAAGGCATTCTTTGGTAATTTCTGCATTAGTTTAAAATGTGCCCGATCTATTTTGGATCTAGGTAACCCCCTTGTTTTTTTTTTCCTTCCCTCTGTAAGCCTGTAGTGTATTCATGGGAGTTATCTTTCTATTAATTAAATCATTTTTATGAACATCTTTGTCTGTTTTCTCTGTGTCTCTTTCTGTTTGGACACTGGAATATCATTTGTTTCTCTCTCTCTCTCTCTCTCTCTCTCTCACACACACACATACACACACTCATTTATGAGAATGAATTTTATGAAGCCTCATGTGTGGTTTAACTGCTAGTTTTGACCCTGCTAAACACACATCACGTCTATGAGATGCTTCAAGATCGAATAAGAAGCAAATTTAGCCTGGTTGTGACCAGCCTTCACTGATTTGTAGCAGTGGTTTGGTTAAACATTTATTCCCGGAGAAATCGCTAGGTGGCCCAGTGCCTCTGGCTCCATGCGGCGTATTGCGCACGCGCTGGACCCGCTTAAATTCAAATGTTTGTAGCAGCTTCGCGGAGAGCAGTCGATTGTTACTGAGCCCTAACTCTGAGCTCACTGAGGTAAGAAAGACAAAAAATAAATAAATAAATAAACCAAAAAACGGAGAGCATCTACTCTGATCACATAAACACATTTAAGGCTTAGCTTCATGTTGGCGACTTCATTTTCTGTTTTCATTTTTATATATCAAACTAGCGTTAGCGTTATCTGTGCTAAAGTGACGTAAACACCCAACGGACAGGCGACACTTAACGTTAGCCGTTTCAGCGTAACCAGTTTAAATAGAAAATACAGACTTTTGTTTACATATTCCTTTAGGTGCAGTTTGTGTTTCCGTTTGTACATAAACGCAGAGGTCGTCAGTTCTGGTGGTATTTCACAAAGCAGGATCTCTCAGATTAGCCAGAGAAGCCCCAAAACAAGCCCTAAACTGTAGGAAAACGTATTCTTATTGGACAACTCTCGATTTTAGGCTTAAGTTACTCGGATAAATCCTGCTTTGTGAAATACCCTCCCGACGCGAAAAAGTATAATTGCTCAAAATATTGTGTTTTCGCAGTTGGAACACAATCCAGGGCAATACCAGCCAGGGTAATACCAGCCTCAGCAAATGTAACTACACTGGGATTTTACCTGTATACATTTATTTACTAACAGAGCTTGGTCAAAGTCTAAAAAAGTTACGTTTACTAACTTTCAAATGAACTTAATTTGATTTGTTGTCAGTTAAAGAATGGATGACCAGGGGCAGAAGAGACCGAGAGATCCCCTGGAGGAGAATGTGATTGCCTCTGATGGTAAGTGTTAAGGTACTTTCTGACCACATCTGTATCTCTCCCATTTCACACAGGCGGTCTACTGTCACTACACCTACGTAATGTTGCAACGGCTTCTCTTAACAGTACATTCATTGTCCTATTTCTTAGGGTGTTTTTTCATGCATTTATTTTCCAATGTATCTTACAGCACTGTTGTTTACTTGTATTAGCATTCATAAACTAAGTTTTGTCATTGATATTTGAATAATTAAAATGTGACCATAAGTTGTAAAGACTTTATATGTTTTGTAAAGATAGGTGACCATGCTTTTGAATTTACAGAGCTGGAGAACGTACTGAAGAGAAGACGTTTGGCTGCAGAAGGTGTTGAGAATCAAAACCCACTTCTGCAATCTGCAGCTTCCTCATCTAGATCACGGAGGGCTGAGTTGGAAGTGAAGCCAGACACACCGGCTATAACCTCCATCCGCCTCAGGGTGCAGCAGCTCACACAGAGACGAGATGGTAAGACATCTGATGTACTACATGTGTTGAGCTCTGACAAATCTTTATTTGTTCTGTGTGTACTCAGAAGATTGTATTTGAATAAATAGGTGGAGCTGCACTGGTTCAGCGCTGTATGTCAGACCCAGGGGAGGAGAGTCCCTCCAGCAGCTTACGAAGAGATAATTTTGGCATTAGTGAGTGTTCTCATTGTTCTCTTTTCATTTTGGTGGTTATTCTACCACTGTATTCTGCAAGTTACATTGCTCAGCTAAAGATGTGCAACTCAGAATTCAGTCCTGTCTATAATAGGGCTCGCCTCTGAAACTCTGAAAGTGTTTGAGTTGAATAAGGACTTAGACACATAATACTGGGGATGCAAGTCAGCACTTTTTTGCCGCTGCAAATATGAGGCGTGGCACTTTTATGTAGTCAATATGTAAGGCAAGGTAAAGCCATAAACAATGGCAATCCAAAGAGTTTTACAGAAACAAATGGAACAGTTAAAAGTAATTAATTAATATCACAGATTGAAACCTAAAAGGCATTAAAAAAAACGAATGCAATTAAATAAAATACAAATTAGAATCTAAAATAAATTTAAGTACTGTAAGTTCCATTACAGAAAAAGCTTCAGGTTTGTTTGATCCCTGTGTAATATTAATAGAGCATATAGTACAGTTGAGTAGCCCTGTGTTCACATCTGTAGGAGACACAGTTATTCTTATGCATTCTGGACAAGGAAATGTTTGGAATTAGTTGAGAATATCTCAGTTTGATGAGGTCAGAGTGGAGCAACTATCTAAATGGTTAGCCTCAATCAATTCTCGCTTAACATTGAGATTTTAGGCCTCTACTTTCTACATTTTCTGTACCTGCTGGCATTTGTTCCATTTTTCTTCGGTAGTATCAGAATTGGAATCAGAACTTCTAAGCTTGGAAGATGTATAGCCACAGTTTATATGTTAAAACAAAGCAGTGTCACTTGCGTAGTATTTCTCTTTGGCTGGCAACATAAAATGTGTGTGGATTAATACATTTATTAAGTTATTTTTTTTTTTTTTTTTCAAGGCAAGGATGAGTTTAACTCACGGCTGGAGCGCTTTAAGTCTCCCACTGAAGACAGCAGTCCAACTCCCTCCACATCCTGCGTACTCCAGATTTCCAGCTTTGTTCAAAATATACAGCAGCAGCTTAATTCTGCATTGACCCCTAGCTCTAAGGAAGCAAACCTTATTCGTCAGGTAGGGCTCATGTTTTGCAACCCGGAAAGGAGCTGTATCATCCTGCAACCGTTAACTGACCTAAACATAATCATATTGCTTAAAGTACTTAGCTTGTATTGCAAGGGAAGATCTAGCCAAACTGATGTGTATGTGTGTGAACTTTTCAGGCTAGAGAGGATGAACTGAGGCTGCTGAGAGTTACGCCTCTTTCTGAGAACATGTGGCTCAAGAGGAGCTTGTCTGACTCTTCTCTTGCTGAGGTAAATTCTTTACTGGGAGACTGATTCTGAAATCTTGAATATTCATTCTTTAAATAGAAACTAATGTTCCATTTGTCTGATGGGCGGCGTGCCCCTTGTGAATTACATGTTTTGCCAGAGGCCTTTTCTACCAAACAGCTCTACTTGTGTTTTCCAGAGGACCAGAAAAATGCATTGGCCTTCATTTCAGTGTGGGATTGTGAGCATATCTCCTAGATTGTTAAAGTACACTGGGTGTTTTTGTTCCTCTTTTTTGTGTTTTTGAGAGGTTCACGTTTCACACTGCATTATGGAAACTAGTGTCTTTGGTGTTAAAGCACTCAAACAAATGTCACACTGCAGTATTATATGCCATTTTCACTTCTGCAGAATGGATCTTGATTTTAGTCGTGTGTGTGGTTAGAGATTTTTATTTATTTATTTATTGTCTATTATTGTTATTATTTTTTTAATGTATTTAGGATGACTTGGACATTGACTCTAAGAAGGCCGAATGCAGCTTACATTTTAGCGGTGTTGATAAAATGGTGGGAGACAGCTTCAGTGACACATCAGCTTTGACTGAAGACTTGCCCCCTTACAAAGAGTTTTCTCACTCAGGTAAACATACTGGCAATCTGTTCTGTGTGCCTTTTTTAATCGTTTATTTATTTATTTATTTATTTATCTATTTTTTGTTTCAAAAGCCACAATAGAAAAACAGGAAATGTGCCTTTTCTCATTTTTGTTTTTCTTACGGTCTGTGGAAAATGACTGACAGTTTCATAAACACACAGAAATATATATATATCTCCATATCCATTCAGGTTTTGTTTTGAACAGAAGAGTTTTTCTTGCTAATCTCAAGTTAAAAGAAAACCTCTTTCTTCCACATTGTTGTGGAGCATGGGGCAGATAGTGATGTGTAATATCCAAAATTATATTCAGAGTAAAATTCTAATGCTAACCTGTTGACCAGTGTCTCTGTTGATAGTGAGGATGGGCACAAAACCAGTCAAAGTAAACGTATGAGGAGTTGATTCCTTAAGATTTAATTCTTGAGCATTCTTGGAGTTGTGATAAAATCTTGCCAATGGCTTCAGCAGTACTTACAGAGACACACACACGGACACCTGGCATCATTCACGGGTGTATGATTATATCACTATGATCTAAGCCAGCTTCAAATAATGTATAAACCATGATCCTATATTACCTCTGTTTATCTATGCCTCTAGAGCTGTCCTGATTAAAACAGGCAGCAGTTCTGTGAGCAGTGGAAAACAGTATATGAACATCTCATGAGTCACGCTGACAACAGCCCCAGAGAGAAACAAGGGAGCATTTCCAGTTTTTATTTCCTTGCAATTATTTCTGGTGTCAAATTAGAAATTTGATAACAGGTCATGTCTCATTTTCCACATCAAAATGAAAGATGTTTATTTTCTTATTTTGAATAGAAAATCAGATAACTTCTTGTTTTCTTATTTCAAAACAACTGTAAATGGTCAAAATGTACACACACACCCATGATGTTTGATGGTTTTATATGTAAAGCATGCTAATAACCAAAAGGAGCAAAAGGCCTTGCCTAGTTGTTGTTACTGTGCATAAACTTTTCCAAAATGTTGTTATTAATACACTGCATTTGTTTTAATTATTATTTTCAATCTGTTTGTTTTAGAATCTGTCATGCAGCCTAAAGAGGAAATGAGTACCTCTGCCCTAATTGACAAGATGTTTGAAGATGTCTTGGAAGCTGCTGACAAAAAAGATGAAGGAGAGAACGTGAAGGAGATTGAAGTCCTGAATAAAGAAGGTCTTTCCCTGCCCAAGAAGGAGGAATCAGTAAGCATGGATGCAACTGAAAATGAAAAGAATGAGACATCTCTAGTTTCTAACCCTGGTGGGGACAAAGAAGTG
The DNA here is from genome assembly GCF_029633855.1 of Hoplias malabaricus. NCBI lineage: Eukaryota > Metazoa > Chordata > Actinopteri > Characiformes > Erythrinidae > Hoplias > Hoplias malabaricus. The sequence continues at coordinate 13,591,089 of NC_089810.1, forward strand.
AAGGAAAGCACCTGTTTAAGCAAAGTTCAAGAGATTGATGAAGAGAAGATCTGCACTGAGGGAGCAGAGCAAATGAAAGAAGAGAGCACTCAAGCATGTAATGAAGAAGACTTTCTAACTCTCCCACCTACATGTATACTCTCACCACTCAGCAAATTAGTGGAGACTGTTGTAAAACCATTGGTAAGACCATTGTGTTTATGTCGCACGGGCACATAATTTGCGAAACTTGCTTGTATAATTCATTTTCTGCATTCTGACTATGAGCTATGTTTTGTCTTGACATTTAGACGCTCACAGCTGCTATGTCCACACCCACAGTGCAATGTGCCTCTCCGGAGAAGGTGACTACTCCTCCAGCTGACAGTGTTCCACCTCTGTACAGGTAAATCCACCCCCACCCAGTGCAAGAGGTGCAATCTCTGCCTTGTTTGTAAATATATCCTTCAGTAGTTTAAATATTGCCAGTAAATGTGTTGTTGTAATAGTATTTTTATTTTATTATTATTTTTTTTTCGACAGCATTGATGCTTATCGTTCTCAGAGTAAGAATAGTCAAATCACGTCTCTGAATGCAACTCCTGGGCAACAGAAACAGGCTCCTGAGAAATCTGACTTTAAACCACCCATCAACACCAAGAAGACAATAAAGGTTTGTAATAGAGACCACTAAAAACTGATTGGCTAAAACTCCTAAATAAATATAATAACAGCAAGGATATGAAAATTCACATAAGTGTAATTTTTGTAAGCTGTTTGCTTTATACCTTGTGCCATGCAGGCTCTGAGTGAAGAGGCTGCGAAACTGCAGAATGTTATTAACCAGACGCTACAGGCTCTAAGCTGTTGCAGTGATGAAGAACATGGTAAAGGATCCCTGCAAGAAGCAGAAGCCGAGAAACTTCTGCTTGTTTCCAGTGAGTAGAGCCTGTTTTATGTCTTTATGAGTAGAAAATTGCTTTTGGTCTAAGTAAATGTTGTTGTATTTCAGGTGAGAAACTTGCTGCCCTGCTGGCAGAGATCAGCAGACTGAGAGGAGGCATAGGAACAGAGCTGGACTTCGGTGCCAACTCTCTACAGCCCTGTAGGGGCACTGTCAGCATCAGCAGCATCCAACTGCCTCTGAAAGTAGAGTTTGTGTGCTCTGCCCGTTCAGGTGAGCTCAATTGCTGAGGAATGCTTCTGTAGAGAAAGCAGTTAAATTGGAACGTGCAAATATAATTCTGCCTTGCTAAGTATAATCCTTATACACTATATAGACAAAAGTATTACAACACCTATTTATTATACCTACAGAAGTTCTATTATACCCCAATTTAAATTAATATTAATATGATGTTGCTCCCCCTTTGCTGCTATAACAGCATTCACTCTTCGCGGAAGGCTTTCTACAAGATGCTGATGTGTATTTGTAGAGTATATTTTGCCCATTCATCCAGAAAAATACTTGTGAGGTCAGACACTAGTGTTGAATGGAAGGTCTTGCTCAAAGTTACTGTTCTAGTTCATTCACGAAGCTGAGTGAGGTTGAGCTCAGGGCTTGGTGCAGGCCAATCAAGTTCTTCCACAAACCTTGCTTTGTACACTGGGGCATAGCACAAAGTACTGGGTAGGCTCCGGACCCACTACGACCCTGAACTGGATATGCGGTTACAGACAATGTATGAATTAATATTTATTATTATTGTTATTATTAACCAAACCCAGACTTGTCTATCAGACTGCCAGACAGAAACAGTATGTTTCCACTGCTCCTGAGTCCAGTGGTGGTGTAATTTAAGTCACTCCATCTGACACTTGTCATTGTGCTTGGGGTTATAAGGCTTGCATGCAGCTGCTCAGGCATTTTTTTGTGCTGATGTCAATGCCGGAAGAGGATTGGAACTCCATGTCATGTGGCTTCTCTTTTCAATAATACCACTCACATATTTTTGGAATATCTGTGGAAGAAATTTAAAAATGAATTGTTGCAATGCTGGCATTTTAATACAGTGTCATGCTCAAATTCAATGGGCTCCTTAGACGGACCCATTCTTTCAAACATGTTTCTAAAAGTAGACTGCACAGTTAGGTGCTTGATTTTTTTTGTTTGTTTGTTTAAGAGACCTAAATTTAATTAGGCGACGTTACCCTCTGTTTTCATATGTCATTAGAAATGTGATTTATTCCTACAGGTTGTCCTACCCACTACTTTTTCATCCTCATCCGTTACGGCCCTTATAATATTGTGGCCACCCCGCTGGCTACAGCTGCTGATGCTGAGAATGGGGATACCATCACCTTTCCCACATCTATCACACTGTACGTATATTAAAAGATATTTTTTGATCAATCATGAAATTATTTGTGGTTTAAAAATGTAACTGGCACTAAGGCTGGTATCTTCGTAATAAATGTACAGGAGGTCCTCGGTCCCGAGTTACGATGTTTCGTGGTTACGACACATCTCCCATTTACTCTATAAAGCCTTGTTTCGACTTAAGTGGTTTTGCGTCGTAAACGTCGTAATGCGAACTTCGTGTTTGGTGTGCGCGACGGAGGAATACACGGTTATGCGGCTCGGGACCGAGGAGGATAAGTGTTAGGATAGGATAAGTGCTTACAGTATGTTATTTACGTACAGTATGTACGTATGTTCCGGTTTACGATGCGACGTAGGAACAGATCAACGTCGTAAGTTGAGGACCCTCTGTACTTTGAAATTGTTATATATTGTTTCATGAGATTGCCCGGACCATTTTCACTAGATTTTAAAATATTTCACTGAAAACACTAAGCATTTCAATTTTTACTAAATAAATTCACTTGTCTTGCTTCTTATACATTTCACTGTAGACAGGACATTCGCTCCAATTTTGAGATTGATATAGAAGTCTACAGCCTGGTAAGCGATTATTTTGCATGCATGCCACCTATTCTTTAAAACATGGTGATATGAATTTTTTGAAAACAAAAAGTAAAATTTCCCCTTTTCTGTTTATTGATATTATTTTATATATTTTTTTTATATCACATTTTATTTTTAGTCAAGTAATGCGGGCAGTACCTGCACTGGTAATCTGCAACAGCACCGCAGCTCTACTAAATCAAGAGTAAGTATACATTCACATTGCTAATGCACAGTGGGTAGGATATGTTGGTCATTGTGTCTCTTTGCCTTTTTCTATGTAGATAACACCAAGAAAGCTACTCAGCAGCATTACGGTATTTCTCACTTTTTCAATCCATGAATTAAATAAATAAAATGATAAAAAGATTATCTTAATAATTTACAGACTTTTCACATTTCCTCTCTTTCTCCCTACAGAAATCCAACCCAGGTTTGATCTTTTAGTTTTTGCACATTTGAGTCTCATTTAAAATTCAGCAGTCATTAAATTCTCGTTTGTGTTATTCTTCTCAAAGCTGGAGCTCTGCCTGCTCTAAGTGCTCAACGGACTAGCAATTTCAGTTTGGTTGGCTGTCACAAGATCACTCTTACCTCCCTGGGACAGAGCAAGTTCACACTGGATAAGGTGTGTTTTTTTTCAGAAATCTTGTTGTTCAGGTTTATACTGGGTGTGTTGCACTGTGGTGGGGCCTCTGGTGATGTAACTCTGCCTCCCTTTCCTTGTCCCATGTTTCTTTCCTCTCAGATGAAGTATGAGAGCAAAATCAGGAGACTCCTTGGAGATGAGTTTCAGGAAAAGGTTTCACTCTATCTTTTCAGTGTCCTTTCTTCTCTGTTTGTGATGTGTATTGAGTACACACTCACTCATTCTCTCACTCTCTCTCTCTCACTCACACACACACACACACACACACACACATATATATATATATATATATATATCTATATATATATATTATAAGGAGCTGAATATATTATAAGGAGCAATCTGTAGGATATTTACTGTACTTGGTCATGTCCTGGGTGTGTGATCATAGATACATAGGAAACTGTCAAAGCTAAAACACTGCTGCCTCTCACAGCATTGCCGAAGCAGTGTATTCTCCTTGAGAACTGCTTAGTCCAGTGCAGAGCTCATAGATCCTGCCCTCTGTCCAATCATTTTACAGTAAACCATGTGGCCATGTCTACAAGCAGTGTCTTGCAGCCAAGAAATGACCAAGTGAACAGAGTTATATTTTACTGGACCCAAAAAGCCCCACTGCCCTTCTAAAAATCTCCATAACTAGTGACGGAGTAAAATGAGAGGAAATATTCACCTTGAGTTTCAAAAGCTATAGCGCTAGCTTTGGCTCATAAGTTGGAACAGAGGATTCAAGAACCTGACTTGTAAACCGACACATGTAAGGTGGAATTAAATGTTTGACAATGAAAACTGTGTGTAAGAAGATCTGCCTCCTAAATGACATTTGTGGTGGAATGGTAAATCGATAAGTAACACCAGCCATGTCCAGTTGAAATATTTCTGGTGGATTTGGACAGAAAAGACTTGTAAATGGTGGCTGCCTGTTCACTTTTAGATGTTTTAGTGAATTGATGAACACTGTGTAAATATGTTGATTACGGCAGACTCTTCTTAATTATTATGGCCCAAGTTCTTAAACCTGTCTCTTGCTTGTTCATTCAGTTTTCCTCAAACTGGCAGCCTGTTTGAGCTTCACTTCTGGGGAGGAGGCAGGCAGCGGTCTCCACTGTTTTGAAACTGTATTATAGTTCCCATTTTAAACGCTTAGTGTCAGTATTACAGTTTGCTCCTTTAAGTAACATTTTTTATTTATGGCCTTTTAAAAATGTCCTGTACCTATTTCATAATGAAATATGTTTAATGTCAGTGTTTTGAAAAATATGATTTTGTAGACATGTTTTACCTCATATGTATACTTTGTTGTAGGTACCCTTCCTGTCACCACTGGAGGGTCACATCTACCTGAGACTGCACAGTGAGAGCCACTCAAATGTAGCGCACCAAGGCTTTCTGGTGTGTTTCAGCATTTAATATCAAATACTTATAATACAGACATATTGCATTACTTTATAAAAATATGAAAGGAAATTTATATTTTTTCATATTACTAATATAATGCACAACAGGGGGTAGAAAACACCACTGTTCATGCTAGACAACAAAAATTATTGTTGTGCAGAAAATCTGGATCCAGGATATCAAAAGGGCACATGGAGGTCCTGATAGTCCCAAGGCAGTGAAAGTCTGTCGTGCCCTCTTTGTGTCCAGTCCGTTTTTGTTTCATAGCTATTTAGGTAATGATAAAGGTAACACTATGTATGATTTATATCACTGATAGCCATATTAATATTGCATGTGTTGTACAGTTTCTTTTAACTTAAACTCTGTACCAGATAATTGTGTCTATCGGGCCATGTGATTTCTGGCCACTTGGGCATATCAGAAATCCATCCTGAATTAGCTCGGTGTGCTGGTCATTTCTCCTAAAAACTGAGAACTAATTTGTTGAGGTAACATTAATCAGAGATGTCCAAGCTACTAAGGCTTCCAGTGTAGTCTATGCCAAACATTTACTCACTGTCCCAGACCCAGATGTGTCTCATGTCATATATAAGATGTTTACATTAGCAGTGAAGTTCACTTGTACACATTTACATTGACTTGGCACGAGACAGAGTTGATCAGCAAGCTATAATGTAAAATAATATAATAAACTTAGTGGGGCGTTCAAAGAGAACTGATGAATAAATGATACTTTTTGTCAACTACAGTTACTTAATGTTTCATATTAAATGTTCAGTGGGGGGATAAAAATCTTTGAAAATCTGTTTTATTGTGGAGTCAACAAGAATTACAAACGATGCAAAATCTAAGTTGATTAAAGCAGTTGTCTAATGTTGTGACTGGCCCTTGGGTGGATTTTATACATATTGACTTGCTTGACTAAACACCTAGTTTGCATCCATCTATTTACATAATAGAGGTTTCCTTTCAAATTTTTTTCAGCCATATTAATGGGGGGGAGCATGGTTCAATTGAATGTCCTCCAATACGAAAGCCTGCAGTACACAAAATAAATTAGTTAGTTGGGAGGCACTAACATAAACTAACCACATGCCAAATAATGTTTCAGAATTTGTAATTTTCTGTGCTCTTACATTTAGACCATGTTTGAGGATGTGAGTGGTTTTGGTGCATGGCAGCGCCTTTTCTTTAAACTAGAAGGAGGATTCTTCTTCTACTGGAACAACCCCAATGAGATGAGTGACAAGGTGAGTGACAGCACATTCCTTGCATGCAGTTCATACTTTTTGGCAAATATGTATCTTGTGAAAGGGCTTTCCCATCTGTCTTCTATTCTTTTTCCACGTAGCCATCGGAGGGTAGCATAAGTTTGTGTGGCTTTGATTGTGTAAGGCCTGTGGAGAGAGATTCCTGCGCACGCCCTCACACATTTGAACTGGTGAACTCTAGGACCTTGCAACTTGAAAACAGCAATGTCTTGACCAAGTAAGATGATTTCAACACTTGATTATTTCTCAAGCTGGTAAAAGCTTTGACTGGTTGTGAATTCGGTTTGAATTTTATTGATACATTTTTCTTTGAAGGAGCTGGTTCTCAGCAGATACCCGAGAGGAGCGTAGTGACTGGATGGAGAAACTTAACCAAGTGTTGCTGGACCTTCACACATGGAGTCGACAGCCTCTTGCCAGTGAGATGGATCGAGTAAACACCTGTAATGCTTCGGCCTCTCGGGAGAGCATCCTGTAACATGTTATTGTTATATCCCCTTAAGGTGTCTTAAGGTATTATCTGTGCTTTTGTACTTTATGAAGGGCAGAATAGTCTACTAGACTGGTCTACCAGTCAGAGTCAGCTAAGCACTGTCGACCAAGGGATGTCGGGCAATGTTAGGTATGTGTAAATACATACATTTTAAATCTCAGCTGGTGTAAGAATGATCTCCTGGCCCATTGTAATTATAACCATGTGGAGGAAATGCCATTCTTATTAACGAAGATGTTGTCACAGCCTACTGTTTAATGAATTCCAGATAATTCAGTAATTGATTCAAAAGCTACTCTGTTTAAGCACTACAGATTTTTGATTACCTCGACTCAGTGGAAGATTACTTTACACCAATGTGATTTAAAGCACTATGCCTAGGTATGGCAAGGGAGAAAGTGATCCTTTGCAGCCAATAAGGTTCATTGGGAGTTGGTCAATTGAATTGTAAGATTAATACTAATATAGGTGTTTTTCAACACCAGAAAAACAAAGCAAATGTCCTGTAGAGGTCCAGGGAGCATTAGTTTTATTTGCACAAATTAGCTTAATCTACACTTTATCATTTCTGAGGACCATTTACTATTTTATCCTCCTTTTATAATGAGGCTAATCTGCTTGTAAATGCATTTATCAGTGATTACATTCTTTCACATGCATTGTGTTCTGTAAATGGTCGCATATATTTGGGAGACAATACATAACGTTTTCAATGATATACTGATGCATGTTTTCTTTAGATGGAATGTTTGTATTAAAGACCTCAAACTTTTGTTTGCACAAGTATAGAGTGCTATGTGTTACTGATGATGTGTCCAGTCTTCTACTCTTCTACACTTCATAGTTTTGAAATGAATATCTTTGAGCTTTAAATTGTGTTTAACCAAATTATCCTTATTGTTGGTGACAGCTGTATTTGTGAACTGGTTTGTGGCTTGATCTAATGAAACCCTCAGAATGGTTACTGTCATGATTACCATGTAAACTGCATAATGCATTTCTCGTTCACCAGTTATTATTCATGTATTATGTATGTATGTATTTTTCAGGGTCTTTCAAACTCTCACTATATTATCTTCTCATGTCATTCAGCCTCTGTGCAAAACTCTGATATACATACATAAAAATAAATATGGTGATAATGACCTAAAGACATGTTCAATTGTTTTGTTTTTAGTTCTGGAGGTGTGTGTATGTGTTGTTTACAATATGAGAATGAGTATATTCATATGGTTCTGACTTTGTAGCTGAGAAAATGTATGGAAAATACAGTCAGATTGTGCATGTTGGAGTTTTAAAATATATTTAATGACATCATTGGATGTTTGTGGAACACAGTGCAGAATCAATCATGCATGGTTTACTAAAAGTAGAAAATAAGCAACGATCTTTTTACTATGCGTCATGGATCAAGCCTTAATATTCCCATTAAATCAAATGACACTGCAACCAATGATTCGACAAGAAAGTATTATAGTTATCTGTTCTTTACATGAATACTCAAATAAGTGCGTTTGCTTTCATTTCTTTGAAAGCTCCGCATTCACATCTTCCTCGGCTTTAAGGGCATGCCACTGAGCAATGGGTCTTCTTGGATTGGCCAGCATGTCTGCCCAGTGACGTTCTTCAGTTCCGGAGCTATGTAGTCCCAAAAAAAGTTTCCCAATGGCATCGTTCTTTCCAATCTTATCATAATCCAGAACAGTCACTACAATTTGCACTTTCTGTGGCAAAATAGAAAAGACCGGTGAATTACTATATTTTACTTTAATAATTGTTTTCATTTTAAAATTCCATGAAAATGGTACCTGAATTTGTTCTGATGGAACTTCAAAGCTAAAAGATTCGTTGTAATAGGGATTAAGTGTGTTTTTCTTAATTGTAGTTTTCTTCTTCTTCAACCTTTTGCCATTCTGCATCAGCTGGATCTTAGCATAAGGATCTGAGAAAAAAAATATAAAACATTATATAACATAAAATAAAATGGTATGCTGTAACTTAAATATTTATATACATTCTTGGTACTACTTCACCCACCTGACAGTCCTCCCACATCCATTTTTTTGAGGTTTTTCGCCTCCAGGACCACCACGGTTAATTTACCACTAGTGGGGACATATCTAAGGGACAAGCAAATATCTCCCAACCTTTCCTGCTACAGAGCAAAACCAAAGAGTATGTGAAAGTCATCCTGGGGTCTGTGAAGTGTGTTTTGCAATTGACAGGAAGAGGACAGTAAAAGCAAATACATCTGCTTGATATGTCAATATGACCTGCATTTTCTGTACCTTACTGTTGATCTAAAACTGATGTGTAATTGTTAAAAAAAATATATATATATATATATATATATACGTATATTTATTTGTAGATGTGGTTCAGTATCCTACATTTCTAACCTCTTCTGTTGACTAATTAGAGGCCCAGCAGTCAGCTTAAAAGGAAACATTAAAAGATGATTAAAGTAACCAAATTAAGTAAATGGTTGTCTAAATTCCATCCTCTTACCTCCTCTTTCTCTGCCTTTTGTAGAACTCTCCATTCCTCCGTCACATGACTGAAATCAATTTTATTCATCTGTACTCTCACATCCCCAATCGCATCATGCTTGGAGAAACGGTCAAAATCATAAACCGTCATGACTAGTGTCTTCCCACCTAGCTCAGTGTAAGGAACCTGCAGAGATAAATGCAGAGATCACTCGTTATATTCCACATGGAATCCTCCTGTCATTTAGAATGGGCAAATAGACAAGGGGAAAAAATCTTAATCAATGTGCAGTCTCTCATGAGACAAATGCACTGTATTAAGTATTTTTTAAAGCACTTAACAGATGTAAGGACTTGACTGTTGAGTCAAACTGCGTCAGTGTTCCATTGAGTCTGTTCAGCAAACACATGCACACAACCTACAGCTGTCATCCTGAAATGTGGGAATGTCAGTATTGTGTTCCTGTAATGACTGGTGGAAGAATGGACAGGAACATACTTAGGTTATCCTTTCATTCATTCATTCATTATCTGTAAGCGCTTATCCAGTTCAGGGTCGCGGTGGGTCCAGAGCCTACCTGGAATCATTGGGCGCAAGGCAGGAATACACCCTGGAGGGGGCGCCAGTCCTTCACAGGGCAATACAGATACACACACACACACACTCACACCTACGGACACTTTTGAGTCGCCAATCCACCTACCAACGTGTGGTTTTGGACTGTGGGAGGAAACCGGAGTATCTGGAGTAAACCCACACAGACACGGGGAGAACACACCAACTCCTCACAGACAGTCACCCGGAGTGGGAATCGAACCCACAACCTCCAGGTCCCTGGAGCTGTGTGACTGCGACACTACCTGCTGCGCCACCGTGCCGCCCTAGGGTATCCTTATCTGGCAAAAAAAATTATGATTGCATAATGGCAGTTGGACTCATTGGTGTATTAAACCAGTACTTTTGCTCTAGGACTCCTAGTATAGCTTATTAGATAACTGGCCTCAACTGGATCTTAAAGAGCAAGGGAAAAACCCTTACATTCCAGTACCAGGATTCAGGACCACATTACCAAAGCAAACAAAAAAAACATTGCCTTATATGTGTCACTCAAATTCTTGCATTTGTTTTCCTGCTTAAACCTGGTGAATACATAAATTAATTAATTCATTCATTATCTGTAACCGCTTATCCAGTTCGCGGTGGGTCCAGAGCCTACCTGGAATCATTGGGCACAAGGCGGGAATACACCCTGGAGGGGGCGCCAATGCTTCACAGGGCAACACACACTCACACCTACGGGCACTTTTGAGTCGCCAATCCACCTACCAACGTGTGTTTTTGGACTGTGGGAGGAAACTGGAGCCTGGTGAATACAGTGCCCATGAATCATTAACAGTGTATTTGTTTAGAAAAGTACAAAGTTCCACCTTAAAAGTGAAGTGCTCATTGAAGGTGGGGTTAAGGGTCTTTCGGTGGACTTTAGTTTCAAACTTTTTTTTCTTGTCTGGGAGGAGATACAGCTTGACATATGGGTCAGATGTTCCACTCATATCCATGGCAGCAAGGTCTTCGGCCTGGACCACGCCTACAATAAGCTGAAACGCAGAGAAAAAGAGAACAGGAAATGAAAGAAAAAGAAGGGTAAAAGGAGCAGTATGTAATTTTGTATCATCTGACAAAGCGATATTAAAATCTGTATCTGATCTCCAATCATACTGAGCTCTCTGTAAAGTTGTAGTCGAGAGTGAACTGTAGTTTTCCCAGCTTTACGTCCTCCGTAGTCTCCTCTTTGTGGTGAGGCTCACAGTCAGGTTTAAGATGCACAGGCTAAAATTCAAACACGGCTGTAGTCAATGATTATACCATGACAAAAACCTGCACAGAGGATGTATAAGTTTTAGAAATGCCTTGTATAAGCATACTTTACAAGTGCACTGACCTGTGGTTTTTCATCCTCTTTCACAGTGGACATGGCAATGCTGTCCTTTCCACCCTTCTCTTTCCCAGTTTTTTCTTTTTTCTTCTTAAAAACAAACTTCTTGCATATGCAGAAACAGCAGCTGAGGATGATGAGGACTATGATCAAGCCCAGTGCTGCCAAGACCCAAGAAGGCACTGAAAACACACACATACGGATGAATAATAAGATGTGATTGCACTGTATTTGCAGTAGTCTTAAGCAATAAAATTATATAGAAGTGCTATTTATTTGTGTGGTACATATTTATGGATAAATCATGGATATTAGAACAAATATAAATAGTAATACACTAGGAATATTAACTTTTTAATTAAGGTAAATAAGGGGGATCTAGGAACAGAAGCAGTTCATAGATAGCTTCCTCATGTTTTTGCTTGTTCTTGTGTTTGTATTTATTATTCATTCATTCACTATCTGTAAGCGCTTATCCAGTTCAGGGTCCAGTTCAGCGCAAGGCGGGAATACACCCTGGAGGGGACGCCAGTCCTTCACAGGGCAACACAGACACACACACAACGTGTGTTTTTGGACTGTGGGAGGAAACCTGAGCACCCGGAGGAAACCCACGCGGACACGGGGAGAACACACCAACTCCTCACAGACAGTCACCCGAAGTGGGAATCGAACCCACAACCCCCTGGAGCTGTGGGACTGCGACACTACCTGCTGCGCCACCGTGCCACCTCTGTATTGTGTGTGTGTGTGTGTGTGTGAGTGAATAAGAAAGAGTGTTTTCTTACAGTGGGCTTTGTGAAGCTTGTTCAGAAACTTGCTCCTGATGCTTGAGATGGACCATCCTCCGGGTGCAGTTTGGGGTGTGACTCCAGTAGACAGAGCTTCAACGAGGTCGAGTGTCTTTGATCTGTTCAGTCTCTGTGTGGGTGTAGTGGATCTTGGGTTTGGGGACACCTGACTCTTCATACTGTCCTCATGCATTCTATATACAAACATTACATTAGAAATAGGTTTATGAAATCACCTGCACATTGTGCTAATATATTTACTCCCATTATTATTCGTTTATAACAGTTGATAGATTTTCCTCCTCTTCTTGAAAAGCGTATACTTTGTTAAAGGACATACATCAAGGAAAACTGAAATTTTCATGTTTTAAACCTTTTGTCAGAAAGATTCCTCTGCAATCTATGTTTAAATTAAACAGGAAAATAAACTAGATGCATTCATATTTGGTCTATAGCAGTTTGGCTCAATCTAAGATGAGTGTTTTTAGACTTACAGCTTTTCGAATGAATTACACTAAATCTAACAAAGGCCATTTACATACATCAGTTATAAAGACACAGTCAACAGAACCGTGTTTGATTCCGATGATTAAAGACAGTTTGAAAATGGTCTTAAGACTCCAGCTGGAAGTTAAAATCAGTTTGAGACAAAGTGCTGCAGCATTTTTTTCTGTTTTTTGTTTGAGAATGGCTGTCATACTGCGTTTAATTTATTATAATATTAATTTATAGAATTTCTCCTTGCTTCTTACACAAGAAGTGTGACTTTGTGTGTTTTGTCCAAATATTTTTGTGTTTTTTCATCATGCAAGTTAATAACATACATTAGTAACCGAACATTCTGACTCTTCTAGTTCACATTCACATTTAGACAGCTGTGGGGTTCATAGCTGTGGAAATAAGACATAAATGGTTCTTATTCTGCACACACTGCACATGAACTGATACTTTTTAACCTTGAGATTATTTTGAGAAATGCAGAGTAAGGGAGTTAAAGACCTATTGATTTTCTCTCAATTTACAGGCAAATGAGACAGAGTGCCAGTGACACTGATATGGCTCACAATGCACAGAAGCAAACTTATACCAGAACATCTATACAGTGCAAATATTTATAAAATCTATTATCTACACATACGTAAATATTTATTCTATTTCTGTCGGCTTTATCTGCTCATTGGCACAATGTATTTCTTATAAATACAAATCCTGAAATAATAACTAAAAATGTTTATAAGAGGCATTAACGCCACACAACAACACCCCAGAAATCTAAAAAGTAGATTTAAAAGTATAAGACTCTTACCTGATCCACTGTGATTGTCTCTGGTCACTTTAACTGGTGTCAGAGTTTGAGAATAACCTCTAGCTTCTGTCACAAAAAACAGATTACAGTGTAATGAAGTAGAGAGATGAGAAGATGTGTGTGTCTGTGAGAGAGAGAGAGAGAGAGAGAGAGAGAGAGAGAGAGTGACAGAGACCTAGTGCTCTCCATCCAATAGGAGAGCTCTACGAAGGAGAATGACCCAACATATGAACACAGACATCGTCATATATTGTCTATGATTAGCAAATGTTTTCAATAACACGAGAACAATAACATTAAAATAATAATAATAATAAGCTATAATGAGCTATATATGACTATAGTTCAGAATCCAACTTATATTATATAGTCAAATGTAATCAATCTTCTTTTAAACATAGGTTCCATGCATTTAACAAAAACATTATTTTCAGTTTCAAGTGAAAATACATCTACCAGTTGAGCCTATTTAAACTGAATGCCTATTTAAAAATTACATTTAATTTGCATTAAATCCTCTTCCATTCATTGATTAATCCACAAAACATTATCATAATTTACAATAATATACTCATAAACATTTGTTCATACATTAAGATTGTTTACAGACACCAGCTCTCATAACCAGTACATTACAAAAAGTTACAACAACAAATAAGAACAATCCTTAGACTAGCAATAACTTGATTAGTAACATTTAGCCTATAGCTCATCTGTTGATGCGTGAAAGTCTCTGATCGCCTTCTTCTAGTCACCCAGAATCATTTTCTGATCACACAGCTGCTACTGTCCAGATGTTCTGGATTTGAGGAACGCTCCCAACCCAGCAGTGAAACTGATATATGCAAAAATCTCAGTAACACCACTGTGTTACTACATTTCCAACAGTACCATAAAAACTACTGACCCACCGCGAAGCGCTTACAGATAATGAATGAATGCATTTTATAATAATACAAAGTAATAATAAAACACAGAATTACCAAAAAAGAATTATGAATACCACTTTAATTTCATGCAGCTATGCAGACACAAAGTTGTTATTTACTGTCTGTAGAACTTTTCAGAGAAGTCAATAATTGCTTATAACTAATTAGAAACGTATAATCACATTAGATAATTCCACATAACACTAATACAAAGTATTCTAAGAGTGCAAGACAAACGTGAGAGTCTTAAACAAGCAGATTGCTCTGTATACAACACCTAGCCTAACAGTAAAACAAAAGCAGCAAATGTATATGAATATTGATAGTAGTATTAGAGTTAATTATTTTATGTTAAATGTCATGAAAAGGAGATAAAGATGATATATGAAGACAATGGTAAGTATAAAAATTTGGCAGTTGTTAAAAAATTTCCCATTGAAAAAAGGAACCAAAAGTATCTTCCTCATCATTTGAAAACGGAAAAGTGTGAACGGGCTCTATAGTTTGATTATATTTGGCTACCACAACCTAAAATTATTTGCACTGATAATCGGGAAATCTGTGTATGCTACAATTAAACAACTTCAGATTCGTTCATTTACTTATTTTTATGTAAAGACATTTACAGTAACTTTTAGGCTGATAAGATACTTTACTTATGGATAAGTTTGCTAATTAATAAACAACCGAAAGGCAAGACACTGCAAGTTTATTTATAGAGCACCTATCATACACGAGGGCAATTCAAAGTGCTTTACAGAGTAAAAAGAAACAGTTAATATGCAGTTAAATTAAGAGCAAGAATTAAAAAAAAAAAAGTAAAAAAAAGGCATTTAAATATAATAAGACCAAAAAAAAAGTTCATGTTGTTGAATACAATCAATGGATCCACATCTTTTAATGTTGTACCTTAATCTCAAACACTGATGTAAAACAGGTGACTCTTTCCTTATATGTGTCTGAAGAATACCACGCATAGACTATTTATATGAAAAACGTTAAAAGAACGTTCATGTAACTTTCAACTGGAACGTTTCAGACTAACATTAGGTGAACTTTTATCAAGGTCAAGTAACGTTTATGGAACGTTCCATTAAGAATGTTTGGAATGTCACTGTAAGAATATTTGCTTCGAACATTAGGAGAACCTTTACACAACGTTAATCAAAGTTGTGGGAACGTTCTCTGTTAGCTGGACATACTCCACGAACTACATCTCGATATTATTATGTAGATAAAAATAAATAATGTACTGATGTTTTCATCAATGTTCTTTTAAGGGCTCGGTATTAGTATTTAGGGATGCAATTTTTGCTAGATTATTGTACTATTATTATTATAAATTTGAATATACATTTATTATATAACGCTTAAACAGCTTTATCATAAGAAATAGATATTATAACTTATTATTCACTATAGAATTTAATTGTATGGTTTAAGCTCCATAGGATTTTTCGCCTGTAACTGTTTCAATACTGTAGGGAGACTGAACCTAAACTCCCCTCCCTCCTAAGCCCCCTTATATGCCTTCAGTACCACACTCCTCAGTAGGGGGCAGTAATCCCTCACTTCAACAAACACTGGGCAGAGAAGAAGAGGGTCTCCTGGCGACAGAGCGAAGCGTTACAGCTGGTACATCCTGAAAAAATGTGTTTATTATCTAAAGAGCGGGCGAAGCTTTCACCGAGCCCCTCGGGCTGCGACTATAGACATTTAAAAAAGAAGATAGAGTTGAGTGTCCTTACAGTGTAGTCCAGAAGTAGACGAGGTAAGGATCCTAGCGGGATTATTTACAGGCAAATAGCTTAAATGTATTGGTCTGAGGACAGCCGCCTTTCTCGCTCTGCTGTGATATAATTTTATACACAGTAACAGAGCCATGGGGTGGAGAAAGCGTTCTGACTCTGTTTATACAGCTTTATTGTTCACACCTTGAACTGTATTGGTGAATATGCCTTATCTTATTAAAGAGTTAATTCCGATCTTCCACATCAAAGTGTGTGTGAACCACACGGTCTGAAGTGTTACCACACAGAGTTACATTTACGTGACTTCATCTGTTAATGATGTTCTACAAAATGTACAGAAATGTCCATTAGTTCATACAGAATACTATTTATGTCAGATTTAGCACTACTGTGCCATTCTCAACATCATATATAAATCCAAACGGGTGCCACGGTGGTGCTACAAGTAGTGTCTCTGTGACACATCTCCTGGGGCTGTGGGTTCAAACCTGTCAGTGTCTGTGAGGACTTTGGTGTGTTCTCCCTATGTCCGTGTGGGTTTCCTCCGGGTGCCCCTGATTCCTCTCATAGTTCAAAAACGCATGCTGGTAGGTGGGCGGCACGGTGGCGCAGCAGGTAGTGTCGCAGTCACACTCCTGGAGTTTGTGGGTCCGATTCCCGCTCTGGGTGACTGTCTGTGAGGAGTTGGTGTGTTCTCCCTGTGTCCACCCACAGTCCAAAAGCACGTTGCAGGTGGACTGGCAACTCAAAAGTGTGTGTGTGTGTTGCCCTGTGAAGGACTGGCGCCCCCTCCAGGGTGTATTCCTGGCGCCCAATGATTCCAGGTAGGCTCTGGACCCACCATGACCCATCCAATTAATAAGCAGTTACAGATAATGAGTTAATGCTGGTAGGTGCAGTAGCTATACAAACATAGGAGCATATGAGTGATGTACTGTGATTGACTGACACCCTGTCCAGAGTTTGTTTTTGCCTTGTTCACATTGCAATAAATGTGGGCAGCCCAGTCATCTTAAAGATACAGGGTTGTCTTAGTTTAGATAGATTTTGTATTCTGAGGCAGGCTGGAAGGATTGTAATATGTAGAATTTTTAAAGAATTTGATCTTTCTTGATACAAATATTAGCTCACTTCCTCAGTGTGTGTGTCCACAGAGAGACATGCTTGAAGCAGAGAGTGTATCCCTCCATGCGTCACTCAGTGTAGTTGGAGCACTAGAGTGTGTAGTACGTCGCTGTGTTGGACCGAATGGTGGAAGTGTGCTCTACACCAAAGACACTGGAGAGATTCTTATTACCAGACATGGACAACATATTCTCACTACTTTGTGTCTGGACCATCCTATGGCCAGGTATGAAATACGCAAAACACACACACACACACACACTTACCCCTGGGCTCATATGACACATTTTACTTTAAAAAAAAAACAAATAAACAAAAACAAACACTATTTCCAAAACTATCCAACACATAAAACATTTCAGAAATAATAAATATTTCACATAAACTAATATTAAAATAGTAAAATATTTCACATAATTAAATGTATATATTATAATGTATATAAGTAATATATAAATAATCACTAGTCATTCTTACAGAACCATTTCCCATCCTCTCTTCACCTCCTAGAACAATACAAGTTTTTCTTGCAGTGCTTTATATTTATGTATTTATAGATTGTATAAGGTTTCTCTAAATTATCTCAGTTATGAATGGTTGTCCTGTATTGTGCCTGTTGAAAATGCAGTCAGGGTTAAACTCTTTATTGCCTCATTAGGGATTGGCAAAGCTAAACTACTTCAGGCTGAAATGGAGAATATATGTAAATGAGATTAGATATGGTAGATATGGTTTAGATATGGTAATGTTTACCTACTACATATTCTATAATTGTTAATAAATGAGTGAAATTTAGGTCTGCATTCTGAGTGGTGTATATTTAATTTTAATTGTTTGTGGTTGTCTTTTAGGATGGTGTTGGAGTGTGTTTGTGCACATAATCATGTCACAGCAGATGGATCCAAGTCCTTTATCCTCCTGCTGGCTGCTCTGCTGCGAGGAATTCGCGACTCTGCAAACAAATGCCACAAAGGATCTTGGAACCCAGCAACCCCCCGAAAACTGGCCAATCAGCTTCTGGCCTTCTGTGGGAAAGAGCTGGATGATGCCATAGCACATGGTGTTGTGCCTTATGCCTCATCGCTTTTTGGTGTGAGTGAATATAGACGAGAAGGCGGAGTCTTACTCGCGTTGGTGAGAGGGTACCTTGCAGGAAGAGTTGGCATTGGCCAAGCTGAGGTTCTTACTTCACTGCTATACAACCTCTACAGTAAAACCAGTAATAAACAAGACAGTGATATAGTTGAGCCAATCTCCTTCCTCCACTCAAATTTCTCGCGGTTGCATGTGAAATTGTCTGGACTTCCCCTCAGCTGTACACAAGTGGTGGAAGGACTTGTCCTGGCTTGTGATTGGTCAGTGTGGAAAGAGACTGAAGGGCCAGCAAAAGTGCTGATAGTTTGTGAGAGTCTTGATAACCCATTGGATGCTACTGGGGATAATATGAGTATTTGTTTTCAGCAGGACTGGTTTCTTCGTTCTGAGAGACTAATGAAGCAGAAGTTAACAAATTTGCAGAGCCTCCAGGTGAGTGTGCTATTATCAGCAGTAAAGCAGCCAGAGTGTGTGTTGGAGTGGGCTCGGCTGAATGGCATTTCTGTACTGGAGTGTTGTGACTCAGAGCGGCTGGATCTGCTATGTGAACTCACCAATGCTGAAGTGCTTCCTATGCAGCCTCTGCTGCGCATCACTATGCTAACGTTCTATAGCCGGCTGCAGCTAAGAGGATGCAGATATGCTCACCTAGGTGTCCCTCCAAATGACCTAATTGCCACACACACATTAGTGCTCTGCGCACCCACTCCTGGAATAGTTGAACAGAGTGCACGTACGAGCCAAGGCATCTGTACAATGCTCCATCATCTGTGTCAGTCAACCCTCAGAACAAGAGAAGGACCAAATGACACCCATTCTCTAAATCAGTCACATGCACTCTCCATAGACAGAGACTCTCAGACACATGACCAGTCTTGCTTATCCACTCCACTTCCTCATCAGCAACAAACACAAAGGTCTTCTTTGGACCGATCACAAGATTGCATTAAGGACTTCTGGGCTGCAATTTTAAAAGCTGGTGAAGTTCTTCCTGTGGGTGGAGTCTTTGAGCTTCTCCTACATCACTCCTTGTTGCATGGCAGTAACCATGGTGACTCAGAGAGCCAAAGGCTCCTTGCCGAGGCCATTCTGAGCATGCCCAGATCAGTGCACTCCCACAGACCCAGATATTTTCTGCAGCAGCAGGCACAGTTCATGAGTAAGCTACAGCTTCACAAACAAGGCCATACGCTTAGTGAGCTAAGGTTAGAATCAGAGTTAAGGTTTGGTATAGGGCCAGTGAGGTCAGATTATTTGTGTTTAGAGCCAATCTGTAGTAAACACCAGTTGGTTTTGTCTGTGTTGCAGTGTGTGAACAGACTATTATGTGTGGGGACCATACTACACACTCGCACTCCACTGTACCGGTCTCATGCAGCACCCTCTGAAGACAGTGAAGAAGAGGGCATGTGACTAATTGACCATTTGTCATCTAAAACTAAAATAACTCTTTTCAAACCCAGAGCCATTAGCCCATGAGCGCTCAGTTGGTGGGTTGTAACTCAAAAGTGAATATTCTATTAAGAAAGACTTTGTCAGAGCAGTTCAGTAGCTTTTCTCAGCTTAGAAACAGTCCTATTCACAAGTGAAAAACCAACTGTCAAGTTTCTGTTCAAATGGCCATTAGGTACAAGGTATCTATAAAAATTTGGTTTTAGGTTTTGAGGCTCCCGGGGGATATTCTTTAAACGAAATGCTTTCTATGCTCTGTATAGCACACTGTTCAAGTTGTGTTCCAGCCTTGCTCCAAATGATTTCAGGTGGACGCTGACCCACTGTGACCCCTGAACAAGATGAAGTGGGAACAAGTGATAAATGAATGAATATTTTTTATTCATCTTTATTTTTGAATATTAAGATACTAATGACCCATCGTTTTAATTGACAGTAATATTAACTGCTTTTTGATCATGACTTAAAGACAAATACTGGTCCTAGGGAGGGCCATCTCACTGCAGCTGTT
Source organism: Hoplias malabaricus (assembly GCF_029633855.1). Taxonomy (NCBI): domain Eukaryota; kingdom Metazoa; phylum Chordata; class Actinopteri; order Characiformes; family Erythrinidae; genus Hoplias; species Hoplias malabaricus. The sequence continues at coordinate 13,611,173 of NC_089810.1, forward strand.
CTCAGTTTTAATCCTAGAGAATATATTAGTGCTTTTCCTTGTCTGTCCAAATTTCTTTACTCTGTCAAAGTTGTTTGAGTCTTCCTAAATTAGTTTTTAAAAAGTTATAAAATAATTAAAACTAAGGAAAAACAAAGTTTTTGTGGCATGTACTCTCACCCAAAAACATTAGAAAGATAATATTAATTCCTAAGTAGTAGAAAAGTAGTGTGTACACTGTCCAGTCATAATATGACCACCTCCTTGTCTCTACACTCACTGTACATTCACTGTACACTGTACCTTTGTAGTTCTGCAGTTACAGACTGTAGTCCATCTATTTAGCCGTCTTGTTAGCCACCTTTCATGATGTTCTTCACTGCTCAGGACCCCCATGGAGCAGGTAATTTGGGTTGTGGATCATTTTTAGAAATATCTGTGATGCTGGAGGTTTTAAACACTGTGTCCAATCTATTTGACACTCCTCCCACAAGTCAGAGACAGCAGCTCATCTGTTGATGCAGTTTGTGTTGGTTGTTCTCTAGTCCATCAGTGGACACAGGATGCTGATGCCTGGATGTTTTTGGTTGGTGGACTATTCTCAGTCCAGCAGTGACACAGCAGTGAAAGGCAGTATTCAGAGCAACAGATGGACTACAGTATGTCATTGTAGAATTACACAGTACTCCTGTATTGTTAGAGCTGAGAGTTTGTGTATGGATAATGGATAGTTAGTGTACAAACAAGAAGGTGGTCATAATATTATGACTGGGGTGTGTGTATATGCCACTGTGTAATTTCTGGTCTTGTGAAACATCCATCACAAGGGTTTTCCATCAGTAAATGTCCAGCTGATCCCAGAAGTCACAGAAAGGGTCCCGGTTGCCATGCTGAGGGTGTGGTTGCAGAGTTAAGTTCAGTATTGGCCAGCTCTCTGTGGAAGTGAATTGAGGCCAAACAGGGAGATGTTGCTGTCTGCAGAAAGCTGTATCATCAGTGCGGGAGTTTGGGTCTCCAGAGTGGGCAAAAGCACCCCAATAACACACCATGCGATTGGCCAGGAGAGTCTCCTGAGCTGTGAGCGTCAAGTTAGTAATAGGAGCAGAGTCGAACAAGAAGGGAAGCTCTGCTCCATGACAGGCATGATCATAACAGAAAGTAAGTCCTGCCCATATGCTGGGATCAGACGGGGAATGGTCAAATACATACATCCAGACAGCTCCATCCAAACGTACTGCAGAGCGAGCAGACCACCGCGCTGGACACAGGAACACGTAATCTGTTACAATCTACAGAATAAGAAGACCAAATGAGGTTCAGAGAAATATTTTTTAAACTGTGCCTTCAATCCTGTTTTATATAAATGACAATGGTCCAATCTCAGATAACAGACACATTTGGCACTTAAGGCTCAGTAACAGTACTGACAAGTGTAGTGTAGGCCAGCTTTAATAAGACGGGCTAAACTATGTTATGGCATGTATTGTGTGTGCCAGAATTGGGCCAAACCTCATGAGCCAGGGTGTTTTGGGTTATGGAACGTGTTGTGTGTACCAGACATTTGGCCCAGATTTGGCCCAAAATTCACCTGACATCTAGCACATTCAAGGTGAATTTGAGGCTGAGTTGAGGCAGCCAGACTCACCCTGAGTCAACACTGCCAGTCAAGGCCAAACATGGGCCATAACAGAACTGCAGATATGGGCCAAATTTGGGCCAATTATTCATTGCTGTCTGGTTTGTCTCATTAAAAATCCTTATGGTCTGAAAACAAATCTGTGCAAATGGGAAGGGGTAAACATTTGTAGTTTAAATAAAAATAATTATGGTTTCACAATATCTGGAATTAGAAGTAAATGGTGTATTTTGAGACATTAACAGTGTTTACCTCTGCTATTAAATTCTAAAAACACACTTTGGTCCCGTTATTTATAATTAATAATACAATGGCTAGAAAATGCTTTTTCTGTCTATCCAGTGTTTTCTTTAGAGTTTAGTGGTAATTCTTTTACCTGTGAGAGCATGATGCGTCTATCCTGGTTACGGTAGAGTGGGATGTACTTGTACAGGATTTTGAGAGCATTCTGTTTGAAGATAGCTGTTGTGTAGACTATGCATTCCAGCACAGATACAGTCTCTGTGAATACCCCGTATACAAAGATCACCCCCTCTTCAGATGTAGTGCCTACAAGGATAAAGGTGATAAATAAGCCATGCTTACAGGAAACAAGGTGTTGGATTGTTGGATTAATTTAAACTTGTGAATAAAGTTATGCTTTAGACCTTCATATTTATTTCTCAATTCCTTTGTTGAATTTAACTTCTGTTGTGGGGATAGTTATCCTCTCACACTGGAGCATAGCATTAGCATTTTATTTTTGTCCAAAATATTTGCCTGCAGTTACATAGGTTACTCTGTATTTTAAGAGGTTTGACCTACTCAAGTTAGTGCTTTTAAGCATTATTTCACTGAAAAACAAAATGGTAAAGGCTAAGCAAACAGGGTTATTTGTAAATCCACAGAGATGGTTATAGATCAAAGTCTACAGAGATATGTGTGAAGTATTACAAACCTAGTATGACAGGCTTGTAGCTTTGCCAGTGGCCCTTGTGAAAGGCCAAAATTGGTTGCTCCTTTATCAGCTGTCCATCAATATATGGGCCCCATGTTTCAAACATCTCCAAGAAGCGAAAGGGGTTGATGATTTTAGCACCTTCAGACAGATCAAAAGGTATGCACAAGAATATACAGGTGCATCTCAATAAATTAGAATATCAATAAAAAGTTAATATATTTAAGTAATTCAGTTCAACAAGCCTAGTGTAGCTGGACCACCATTAGCCATATAGCCATTGTCACAGAGGTTTTTCTGGCATTTCAAAAACAGGAATGCCCAAACTACATACCCTTGTCATTGGAAGGCCTGGAGAAGCTTTGGTGCTTCATATCAATGTCTTTGTTTACAATAATAACAAACTATAAAAATAGTTTATCTTGTCAGTTGCTGACAGTGTGTGTATGAACATGGAAAGCCTGTTATTTTCTGTTCATACAAAGCTACAAAACTGAAGCACCATGATGAGATGACATTCAAGCAACTCGTTTACCAGAAAGCAACAAGATTACATTTTAACATTGAAGTTTTTGAACATTTCTAAAATGAAGCACCTTAACATTTTATCAACCAAGTAATCTATACTTTATAAAGGAACAGGGCATCGCTCGGAACTAGATATTTATTACTGACTTACATTTCTATAAGGGTCTGACTGATAAAATGGTGCTGTAACTAATTCACAGTCTCGTTTATTTTGAGTAACACCTCGCTCTGGTGTTCTGACTTTAATAATACGGAGATTGTGTCCGTTTTCCTGTAAAGTTAAACAAAAAGCTGTACAGATGTAATTTACTCATCAGAAAGTCAGTAACGGTGAGATGTGTCCGTGTATTCGTGTCGTTATAGGGACAGACAAGATGACTTTCTCTTTGTTAAATATATAGTAGAAAACAAAAGGCTGTGTCACAGAAACATTCTCCAAACATAAAGAAGAGACTGTGATAAATATTACCTCAACAACATTCAACACATTTCTGTTCGAGGCTCCAGTAAAACACTAAGCTGCACCGCGGTGGATGGTAGACCTACAGCGCTGAAGCGGCGCGAGTGTGGCCCAACTCAGCTCTCAACTCTTGTCCAGGGAAAAGAGGACCTCTGGTCACCGCAGAATGGTTCCAAATTTGGTTCACAAACTGGAATGTGAAATATGGCTGAACTAACAACAGACGGTGTAGTGATGGAGTGGCGCCACCTTAAGTTCTCTCTGTGAAAGATGTTTCTGACGTTGTTTCTGGGTCACACAAGGAATGTGACAGTTGTAGCCCATGTCCTGGATACGTCTGTGTGTGGTGGCTTTGAAGCATTGACTCCAGCAGCAGTCCACTCCTTGTGAATCTCCCCCAAATTTTTGAATGAACTTTTCTTGGCAATTTTTTCAAGAATCCTTTCTACCACAGTTTTTCCTTCCACTCAACTTTCTATTAATATGCATGGATACAGCAGGAGGGTGTCAAACACTGCCTTCTGGACATCTGTACAGTCAGCAGTCTTCCCCATGATTGTGTAGCCTTCTGAACCAGACTAAGGGACCGTTTTAAAGACTTAGGAAACCTTTGCAGGTGTTTTGTGTTGATTATTCTAATTTTCTGAGATTTTTGGGTTTTCATTGGCTGTAAGCCATAATTATCAACATAAAAAAATTAATTATTGAAATAGATCACTCTCTTTGTAATCTATCTATATAATATGACTTTCACTTTTTGAACTGAATTACTTAAATAAATTTACATTTTGATGATTTCCTTATTTATTGAATGCTGCAGCATGCCTGGTTTTCAACCAGCCTAAAAGAGCACATGTCACACCCCTATTAGTTGAGCTGCATTGGCTACCCTTAGCTGCTCGCATCAAATTCAAATCCCTAATGATGGCCTTCAGAGTATTCACTGGCTCTGCTCCCATCTACACCTCAATAGACTCTTAAAACCATATGTTAGCACCCGCCCTCTCCGTTCCTCAAAGGAGCGCCAACTAACACGGCCAACCCCCCGTACAGGTCAGTCGAGGCTATTACAGGTCAGTCGAGGGTACCACGCTGGTGGAACGAGCTTCCAAGCACTATCAGAGCAACAGAAACCCTCTTCGCATTCAAGAAATCCTTGAAGACCCAGCTCTTCCGAGAGTATCTCCTGCACTGAAAGCCTTTCTTTAATGCACTTATTATATCCTGGCATATTGCACTCAAGGTAATTTGTATAAATTGTGCTGTAGTTTGAATGTTAGATCCTCTTTTGTAGGTCACTTTGGATAAAAGCGTCTGCCAAATGCATAAATGTAAATGTAAATATTGATACACACCTGTAGTTTATAGTATCAGTTTGCAGACATCTGCTTTATTACCTGCTTTAACCTGTGCACCAAGGATAGCATCTGAGCTCAGGGAGCGAAAACATGCCAGGTCAGACGCTGAGCAGTTAGTCAGCTTCACAAAGTCTCTGCCCAGCTTCATGGCATCCCACCTACAATATCACAGCAACCACAGTCAACATGATCATTATTGTCATGAGATCTGTTGTAACAGAATGTGTGGGTGTGTGTGTGTTTAAATCTTTGTGTGTTGTACCTGCTTTTGAGTGGGATGGAGAATGGCTGGCTCTGTATGGCAGCATTCCTGAATAGAGGCTCACTGTTCTTCATCATCAGGTGCAGAGAAACTGACTGTGCTCCAGCACTCTCTCCAAACAGAGTCACCTACACACACTCACATGAATGTATCTATACTTAGTTGGAGATACCCTAATACCACCACTGCCTAACGATGACTAATACACCATATTCATAGTATTCATATGATTCATAGTATGTTTTTTTCCTGGTTTGCTGTCAAGTGAAACAAGCAAAGCAGTGCCACTTTTAAAGTTTTTAAAGTTGTAGGGCATGTATTGTACAGTACAAATATAATATATAAATAACTAATATTTAGGAGGAAACATTAAGAAAAGTCAAACTGGTCAAATTCACACTATCCATAAAATACTCAGAAAAGTGTATCATATAGTAATATATCATGACAACAAAAACATGGCCATATTGCCCACTCTGATCATTATGTCTATCACCACCACCACTCCGAGACTTCCCCACCAAACCCCACCTCACCACACACACCCACCTTGGCTGGGTCTCCTCCAAAGGCAGCAATATTATGTTGGACCCACTGCAGCGCTGCTTGCTGGTCCAGAATTCCATAATTACCCACAGCAGAAGTCTGAGGAGTTTTCCCTGTCACCAGGAAGCCAAATGCTCCTGTATAAACAATCATCCAATACATTACAGATCTGCCGAGAAATACTCACTCTGTAGACAGATGTATGGATCATATGACACCAGTAAAAATGTGAGTACTTATTATTAAATACAGTAATGTACGTAAGGCAATATAAACAATGTCTATATATAGATATTATCTATAATTACTAGTAACCGCTTATCCAGTTCAGGGTCGCGGTGGGTCCAGAGCCTAGCTGGAATCATTGGGCGCGAGGCGGGAATACACCCTGGAGGGGGCGCCAGTCCTTCACAGGGCAATACACACACTCACGGACACTTTTTTTGAGTCGCCAATCCACCTACCAACGTGTGTTTTTCAGATCACATATTTTTTTAATATGTGATCAGAACATATTAAAATGCAACAAGCTGATTTTCAGCAGCCAGTATGCTAAGCATTTCATCACTGTCCAAAGTAAAAGATCTATGTCCAAATCAGTAACTTTAAAGAAGGTAAAAAACCTTTTAACTGTTGATGGAAATTAGTGTAATAAGGTTTTTTTTTAATTCTCAAATTTTATATATTCTCAAATGATGCAGTAAATTAAAAAGTTTAGACAGCGATTCTTTAGACAGCGATGAGATGTGAATCAGTTCTTTTGCTAACTGAGTGAGAGAATGTCAAGTGAGTGTAAAGCTGTGTCATATCAAAAGAAAAAAATTATGAAAAACAGTAAATTGCAAACAATTTTATATGATCATTGTTACAATATGTGGAAAGAGAAGAAATCCCTACAGTGAAAACAGTTCTGTGAGTAGGTGCATCCAGGCTTTTGACTGCTTTATTTACTATGCACTTCTCTGGCTGAATCATTTCTGAACAGCTCACCTAAGCGATACTCCACATTCACAACCAGAGTGTTGGTGTAGTTGCTGATAAATCGCCCGTCATACAGTGGTTTAGAGGCAGAGCCCGCGATGAAGTCACCTCCATGAATCCACACCATGACAGGAAGAGGTGTGATGTTTGGCTTTGATAGGTCCACACTCACAGGAACAAACACATTCAGATACAGACAGTCCTCACTCGTCTAAACACGCAGAGACACAAACATTTGATGTTTTAAACTAATAGAAGTGCAGTGCAGTGGATGTACAACTTATTTTAAAAATGATGATAACACATTAAAAAACAAGAATATTTAAGTTATTAATGTGTGATTACTCATTGTAAATAATTTTACATGATCATTTTTCAGCTCTTTATCCCTTTCAGTTGACTACACTAGGGAGAAAAAAAATGTGGCCTTATGACACTACTTCTCTTACCATTAGTGGATCTTATGGTTATGGCATAACAACAAAGATCAGATTTCTATATGTTTCCTGAACGCAAAGCACATGTTTTGAATAAATATCATGCTACACTTCACTTTCAGAAAAGAAAGGACAATTTACCATGAGACAAGCCCCTTGAAATTGAGTTACAGTGGTACTGTGACAGTAATTATCACTCTGGGTTTAGATAAAGTCATGTGATTGGTGGAAGGCATATTACCTTAAGAGGACACATTTCAGAGAACTCCCCAGCACAAGCTTGCATGCATGCAGCTCGAGGAAAGGTAGCATCATAAGCTTGCGTCCACGGTAACACAGGGCTAGGAGCAGTCCAGCGTTTGGGGCCTACAGGTGGGGCTGCATATGGAATACCGTAAAACACATGAGCTTTGTCCAAGGTGAGTCCATAGACTGGTCCAGAACGTGTGACCACAACAGGGCTCTTTCTGGGCTCTCCATCATTTGGATTAGTGCTGTCCTGTGTATCAATTTGCCCTTTGTCCAACACAACTCCGTTCAACTCAGCTTCAGCCATGTTTAAATCTTTTAGCTCAGAATTACCAAATGTAAGGACATTATTACAATCAGCTTCATCACATTCATCATAATTTTGGTTGACGTATTCTGAGTGTTTATTCTTAACAACATTATTCCCCACATTGTTATAAGCATCTAGAATGTCCACCTCAAACTCTCTACCATTAAGCTCGGCTCTATGTTCCAGGTCAGCAAATTCAGAATAGTCTGTGTTGCCGTTGTCCTCAAATATCCCATTATTCTGAAATGTGTCAGAACGTACAGTCCTTTGGATGTGGCTGAAAGTCGTGCTCCTCGCTCCTCCAGTCTGAGGCGTGTAATGCCGCTGAGTATGTGTGAGATGAGTGTGTGCGAGTCGTGAGTCTTCGCCTCCCTCTTGTCCCCCACACACCAAGTCCAATGTCACCATGGAAACCAACACGATCAAGGTTACTCCAGCGACTAGCGAGACCATGATGATGATGTCGTTCACTCACCTCCAGCTGATCACACACCAAGGAAATACGTCCCAGAGATGAGGACACACACTCACACACCTACACACCAGCCTCTGTACGTTAGATCCTCTCAAATGTGCTGGTTAATGCCCGGTTTGAATGGTCATATCCTGAGAGTCCCAAAGACCTCGTCTTTAAAACATTGCTCAATATCCTTTGGCTTTTAAACAAGAACTGTATGTGAAACGGGACTTTGTCCCACTGAATTTCTCGTGAATTCAATGAGCTTGATTGACCACGTCTCTCTCTCTCTCTCTCGCTCTCTGTGTGTGTGTGTGTGTGTGTGGGAGAGAGAGATACACAACGAACCTTTTGTAAAATAAATCAGATTACAGGTCTGAACTGTTAAGTTTGTCCCTACCCTCTTTGATTTCAGATTTATTTCCCTGTATTTCCCCCTCGTTTGGCTTTTTTCTTCCACGTGCTGTTGTGTGTGCTTTACTGGTCGTCACGGGTTCCTACTTCGACGCTCATTTTGTCACGAGTTCAGTTCTCAGGCGTTTCTTGCTTGGTGTTGTGTATTTAACCCTTGTATAGTATTCGGGTCAAATTGACCCGTTTCTAATTTTTACAAGAAGAAAAGTGGTACAAGTATTTTTTATTTCTACCTGAATCTCAAAGGCCTTAACTCATTTTCTGTGATAAACTTTTACAAACAAAATTCAATAACAAAGCACACATGCTACTGTACTAGGGTGACCAGATCTGAGATGGTGAAGAAGAGGACACGTCTCGGGAGGGTGCTTTTAGGACCTAAGAAGGGTAGGTACAAGAGCTTTGCCTGACGTAAACAAGGACTACTGACGTGCAGACTGACCAATTAAATGTTTACAGAGAAGGTTATCGACCAATAACGGTAGCTCTACAGTCATACCGTCCAATCAGAAGATTTTAGGCTACTTTACCACGCCCCCTTCTCACTCAAGAGAACCAATCGGAGTAGGGGAGAGCGGGACTAGTTTGTGAACGAAACGCTTCTCGAAGTTCTATGTAAGCTCTAGAAAAACAAAATCCCTGACGTTTGTGAAATTCCGGCCGGACATTTTTTTAAGTCTAAAAAAGAGGACATGTCCGGGGAAAAGAGGACGTCTGGTCACCCTACACTATATGCAACACATTTACATCCTTCTTATAGTCTTCAGGTCACTATCATGCCCACACACATACACACACACACACACATACATACATATATATACACACACACATATAATGTTACATTATTATAATCTAAACACTGAGCTCCCCAGGCACTGCCCACTGCTCTGGGTGTGTGTGTTCACTGCCCTTAATCACTAGTGTGAGTGAGTGTGTTCACTGCCACAGATGGGTTAAATGCAGAGGTCAAATTTCTTTGCACGGGTACAATGATCATATGGTGCTTTTCCAATGCATGGAACCTACACAACTCGGCTCTGCTTTTTTGCTTTTCCACTGGCCCAATCTTGTCCTGGTCCCTGGAACCAGGCACATTTTCAGTCCCTGAGCCGAGTAGTTACTAAATCATGACGTGTAAACCCTGCAGAGCCCTGATTGTCCAGAGACTCGCCAATCACCACAAAATGCAAAGTTCATTCAAATCCAGCACAAACTCACTGCTTGTAAAATAACTAAAGTTACAGCAGCTTTCACGTTTATTTTTACTAGACTCGCAAGGAAAAGTGATCTGTGAGAACAGGTGCAGACCTTGTTCAGTTCAAAAAACAAAAATAACAGATGAATACACAATGAGTAAACAGCACCTAAATGTATTTTTATTTTCAAAATAATAAATGCTAATGAAAACATTGTCTCATTTCATTTTTTCCAACATATACATGATTTATGACATGCAAGTCTTGAGTACAGTGGATCTTTAACATCACTAATAACCTAACAACACATCCATTGTTAATTGTGTTCTAGTAGATACTAATTGCAATCACTGAACATATATGTTATCTCTACTGTTTAAAATTGAATTAAAATATATGTTAATGGTTTATTAAGTAAAACGTTATATCAGAAATATAGAAATATGTCCTGGGTCAATTTGACCTGAGGGATGCCAGAGAGTCCCAAAAGTGAAAACAATACAAGCACTAAATAAAAAAACTATGGACTATATACTTTCAGGAACTCATGGACATGGAGAGTCAGGGTAAACCCGGATGATGTGCTCACAATTTCTCTTGTTTGGAGCGGAAGGATGTCTTTGCCTGAGCTCCTTCTGGTTTCCCTCCTCCCAGTCTGTTACAGTCAGATCTGTCACTACGCTAATGAAAATATTCACATGCTCTTATTCTCTGCTGCACTCAACCAAACTAACTGCTTCCCTTTACTGTTTTACTGTTTTCTGAGAAAATGGTGGCCCACTGATGGAAGATTGTTTGCTGGATTCTCCTGCGGCCCAGACCAGACCAGACCAGCTGCTTACCTTATTATTATTATTATGTAGCATAATGTCACTTCATTGGTGATCATTTAAAATTCAATCTATAGTTTGATCAGAGGAGGATGGGTCCCCTTTGTGAGTCTTGGTTCTTCCCAAGGTTTCTTCCTCCAGCCTCGAGGGAGTTTTTCCTTGCCACTGTCGCCTTCGGCTTGCTTGCATTGGGCTTTGATTTAAATGTTCTGTTCTGAAACTGTGAAGCTGCTTTGTGACAACGTCAGTTGAAAAAGGCGCTATACAAATAAATTTTGATTTGATTTGATTTGACTATGGCCCTTACCTGATGTGTCTAACAGAAAAACATTACTGTTGGTTTGTACAGGCGCAGCCAAACTAACCTGTTCACACCTCGAGCTAGAGAGAGAGTAAGAGAGGGGAAGCTACAAAATGTGAGCTGCACCCAAGTAGCACAGCTAACTTAACAAAACACTCGCCCCATTATCCTCGTCCTTCACAGGTGGGTCCATTTATCCACTAAGGCCTGCCTCCAAGCACACAGCAGCAATATTGATTGGTGGAGAGAAGAGCAGGTGCAGTCCAACTCCAACAGAATATATCACACCTGCATAGACAAAGAGCAACAGACAACAACAAAATAACAACGTTAACATGCGACATTAATGTACTAAAAAAAAACTAAATCAAAAACCAACAACACTACTGAGCATAGTCAAGTCACGATTTGGACAGTGCATCAGCGACCATATTCTGTATGCCTTTCTTGTTTTTAATGTCCAGCACAATCTTGTATTGACAGCGGCCATCTCATCAATCACTGGAACAATCCTCCTGCAACAATACCACACCAGCTCTGACTGCAGCGGCAAGAACAAATGCTCCACTTAAAAACACTTTCACACTCTGAAATGCCTGATCACAAGCAGGGGACCATTGAAACGGCCTGGATGGACTCAGTAAGGAGTTCAACTACAGAGGAAAAAATGTTACAAAATGCTCTGTAGTATCCGACCACACCCAAGAATGCTGTATAGTTGGAGTAGGAAAATGAAGGACAGCTTCTATTCTATCAGCTTTTACTTTAGTGTCTAAAGACCTTCACACACCTGTTTTCCAAGGTACGCCACAGTAGCCTGCACAAGCTCACACTAAGGTCAAAAAGCCTGAAAATATCCGCTCAAAAAGTGTGCACAAAGTTTTCAAGTGGCTGGTCCAATCAGACGACTATACAACCAAATCATCCAAATACTAAGAGCAACCTGAGAGGTCACTCACCACAGTATTAATTCATCTCTGGAACGTAGCTGGTGCGTTTTTCAAACCAAAAGCAATGCCTGAAGAAGGTTATCAGGAGTAATAAAGCAGAGATATCTGAAGCTTCAGATGTTAAAGGACCCTGCCAGCAACCCTTCAAGCCAAGCTTACTAATAAAACAAACCGCACCCATATTATCCACACAGTCATCCATATGAGGTAAAGGATAGGAGTCAGACAATGGCCTTATATCAATCATCATTTGCAACAGCTGGAAGCCTCAGAATGCATCAAAAGAGAGACATGAAAAACAGACAGACCCAGTATGCTGTGCAGATGTAAGAAGGGCATTTTCATAACGGCCAAAAGTAGCAGAGGCCAGAGGATACAATACATGTCCAAAAAAGCACCACATCTCAGGTTATTGGGTGTGTAGTGGAAGAGTGCAGAGAGTACATGACTCTGGCAAAAGCAAGTGGAATGCCAGGTCTCGAGTGTGAACATTTGAGAAGAGCTCCACATGCGCATTCATATATGACCCCACAAACCCTGAAACATGGATCTATTGACTTAATGCAGGAAAACTGATTAATTTCCAGTTGAAAGAGGAGTGTGTCCTCATCAACCAGACATCGCACACAGAGGGAAACTGCAGTTTTCCCCATTGTCTATGAAGAGCATGGTTATTCAGGCAGGTATACATATTTCTCTGTATATACAGGAAAGAATGAATGTTGGTGTGTTTATAGAAGGACTAGAGTGACTTTTGACAAACTATCTGGCTGCTGGTATTGCCTTTGTCAAGGCACCAAGAAACATTCATTCATTCATTATCTATAAGCGCTTATCCAGTTCAGGGTCGTGGTGGGTCCAGAGCCTACCTGGGATCATTGGGTGCAATGCGGGAATACACCCTGGAGGGGGGCGCCAGTCCTTCACAGGGCAACACACACAATTTTGAGTCACCAATCCACCTACCAACATGTGTTTTTGGACCGTAGCAGGAAACTGGAGCACCCGGAGGAAACCCATACGGACACGGGGAGAATACATCAAACTCCTCACAGATAGTCACCAGGAGCGGAACTCGAACCCACAACCTCCAGTGACTGTGACACTACCTGCTGTGCCACCGTGCCGCCCACACCAAGAAACAGTACCGGTGTGTTCACATATATTTGAGTATGACAGATAGTAGACATGACCACATATCTCTGGCAGATTTTAAAAAATACCTTAGATTTTGCTACAGGAATTAAAGACTTGGGTCAGTCCTCTGCCAGCAAGGTTTGAGCCAACAGAAACAACATGTCCATACTGCCCTGGGTCAACGCAACCTGGCCATCTGTGTACTTGGGAATGTGTTTGTGCCTTTTTTTCCCCACAAGATATAAATGTAAAGGTCACTCTCTAATTACTTTTTTCATGTAAAAGTGTCACTGTTTGTGTGAAAAAGTGCCAACAAGATCTTACAGTGCCTGACTTCACAACAGGATTTCATAATTTTAGCAACAGGATTCTTTTGACTATCAATATCTGTTCAATGATGACATCAGCCCTGCAGGTAAAAACATGTTTTGTGTCCTTTTGCATTTTCTACTTTGTCAAGTATCAGTTTTAATCCAAGTTTTCTATATAATAGTCAAACACAGCTGTTGGACGTTTCATGTCTATGATGTAGATTTCAGTGATGTCCAATATTATATTAATCAATTGCATTTTAGTTCGTTAGTTCATGCCCAGTATTTTTTTTACATAAATGTGTTATCTTTCTTTTCAAAGTCATTTCACAGTTTCTTTGTTTCCAAGTGAATCTCCTGAAGAGACCATGCACTGACAGTATTCAACTAAGTGACCTTACAGTAAATGTTGATGGGAGATGGTCATCACTGGAAAAGGAACTCATTGCTACAGGTTACTGTTATGGTAAGTTTGTTACGTAATACTGTTAATTTTTACTGAATACACCCTGGAGAGGGTGCCAGTCCTTCGCAGGGCCACACACACACGTTCACTCACACCTATGGACACTATGGATACCTATCGCCAATCCACCGTGTGTTTTTGGACTATGGGAGAAAACCGGAGCACTCAGAGGAAACCTACGCAGACACAGGGAGAACAGACCAAACTCCTCACAGACAGTCACCCGGAACAAGACCCTGGAGGTCCCTGGAGCTGTGTGACTCTAGTTGGCTTATATTTACACTAATATCAGAATTACAAGACATTCTACAGAAACAAATAAAACATTGTAATATTTAATGAAATTCCATTCTATTCCAATCTCAGAAACAAGAGAGAGAAACCCTTTCTCCAGTGATCTCACCTATTCTGCGTTTGCCCAATGGATTGGAGTGGCATGCCGTGCTGGGCCAGTCTTGCCCAAAACTGAGGTTCTGAAAGGATTTGCAGAGCGCTTGAATGCTGTTTCACTTTCTAATATCTCTCATGCTGTCGAAGACACTGTGCTTGAACTACTGGAATCAAAAAAGGTATTTACTTTACATGCATTTGGATTTGCTTAAAATTTGTCAAGAATTATATTAAATGTTGTATATTTAATTTTTTAGCCTTCAAAAAAGTGAGCTGGTTGCAGAGTGTGCAGTTCTTTCATGGCAGAACAGTTCAGCAGAGAGCTGGCAAATTGTCGCTACATTCTTTGTCAGATGAAAGACACTCATTTCATGTTTGCTCTATGGTTGGTGTTCCATATGCACAACAATAAAGTAAACAAGGAATTTATGGACAAAATACAAAGGCACACACATATCAAAGCTCAAGTTGGATTGGATGTCAGACTGTCACACTTTGATGCATGTACATTAGATGGTCTGTAATTATTTTTTTCTTATGCTGCATTGTTTTGTTGTGCTCACTGGAAAATGTTTTTAAAAGCACTAAAGACAAGCATTCAGAAAGTGTTAAGGAAAAAGTGAAGAAGAAACCAAGATGTGACTGAAAGACTGTTGGCCAAGGTTTTTCAATATCTCTCTTCCCCATCTTGAAGGAAAATGAAGTATGCATTTTAAATTTCCATAAATTAGTCTTGTAGTATGATTTGTTCATTAAATTTTCATGCACAAAACTGAATATTAAATACAGGTATGAAACTGATATTCAGTACAAATTAATTGGAAAAACAATTAATCATTTTACAGGAAAAGCTGTTGAAGCTGTACTCTGTTGTGAAGAACACAACAGCAATCATTTTGCATGTTGGGATGAATACAATCTCAATCAAGGACCTGCAGACACTCTGCCCAGCAGAGAACCTCACAGCTGATTCAGAGGTTGCACTACTCCCTCAGCCATGGCTGACTGATGATGTGTGTATGTGTGCTGGTTTGACGACTGTTAAATAATCATTTTTTTTATCTAACACAAGAATAGCACAGCTTGTGACTAGTACACAGAATGTGAGTGTCAGTTGTTTTTTTTGGAATATTGGAAGCATCATCTGTATTTAGTATTTCCCCCCAAAGTTTGTCATCATCTGATCAGCTATTTCCACCAAAAGGTTGTCATGCTTCTGACCTTCATTTTTATTTGCTGGGGGAGGGACTGGATCACTGAGAAAAAAAATCTCCTCTTGCAACTTATCGTATTTGAAGGTAAACTGCTGCTTGTGGATTCTTCTTCTTCTTCTTCTTCTTCTTCTTCTTCTTCTTATTATTATTATTATTATGCTCATTGATTTTGTTTTTATTTCACTTGACTGTTATAGCATTCTATATATTTTCTAAGTAATCTATTCTTTGTTGTTTACAGGACATTAAGCCCAGTGACATGGTTATTTTCCCTCATTGCATTCAACATGATGACACACCCGAAACTGGCATTCAGTGGGTCAGTTTAAATTTTACAGAAGTACACATGTCTGGTACACAGTCTCATGATGAACATTGCAAACCCCTGTAAAAGCATTTTCCCAATAATTGGGTGTTTTCTAAATATAAAATGTCATGATTGCATGTGATGCTCTAATGGCACTGCAGAACACTGCATGTCAGGTACTTGAATAGCAGACCTTTAAACCAAGCCGATATATGACTTTCACATATACATCAGGCTCATAACATATCTATTAATATGCAACTCAGTATTAAGTGAAACCCAGTATTTAAGATGCAATTTAGACTTTAAAAAATGCCTAACTCATAAAATGCATAAAATAACTGGGGCATAGATTTAATTTGGTTGCTTATATTAAAGGGTTTTCTTAAGTTTTAGTTTTAGACGTGCTCCAGGTGGGTTTTTGTGAAATGACTCAAATTCAAATCCATTAAATGTGGACATTTTGATTGTTAGCCATTTCTTTCTTTCAGGTGTTTTCTGGACAAGTTCATGAGCCGCGGGTGTATGACTCCATGGGGCTTTATAGAGACATTCCAGATCAGCAGGCAAATTGATGGCAAATTGAGTACACTATAGCAACTATTTGCTCACTCCTTGGATCCAATGGTGTTTCCAGACTTGCAATTTTCACATTCTCCAATTTGTTACTTTCATATTGTATAGGATAGATACAAGTTGAATCTATCTGTCCTCTTTCCAGTGGTGTATTTTATGTTCAACTAATGAGGAATCTGCCTCAAAGAAACCATGAGCCCAAAAATAAAAAACAAAGGGAATATAATTATAATAATTAAATATTCATAAGTGCCTTTCAGTGTACTCAAGGACACTTTACTATACAAAAATTGCAAGGGACAAACAGGGTAAAACAATAATTGAATATAAAGCATTGAGGATTAAAATAAATAAATAAATAAAAATACAGATTAAGACAGGATATGAATATTATAAATTTGTACAAATGATATAATTAATAAAATGAATAAATCATGCATCAGATTGAAAGTGCTTGTTCTCAGGATTATGAATTGATGAAGTTTTATTCAGTCAACTGTTCAGATTTCTGTTATAAAAAATACATGTAATTTGTAACTGAATTTTGAAATTGAAAAAATATTTTTTTTTACTTGCAATAATATATATTTGTGGTTATACAACTTGTATGTATAAATTATGTGTGTGAAATTATCCTGAAACTAACAAGCCCATCAAGGGCGGCACAGTGGTGCAGCAGGTAGTGTTGCAGTCACACAGCTCCAGGGGCCTGGAGGTTGTGGGTTCGATTTCCGCTCCGGGTGACTGTCTGTGAGGAATTGGTGTGTTGTCCGCGTGGGTTTACTCTGGGTGCTCCGGTTTCCTCCCACAGTCCAAAAAACACACATTGGTAGGTGGATTGGCGACTCAAAAGTGTCTGTGAGTGAATGTGTGTGTTGCCCTGTGAAGGACTGGCGCCCCCTCCAGGGTGTATTCCTGCCTTGCACCCAATGATTCCAGGTAGGCTCTGGACCCACTGCGACCCTGAACTGGATAAGCGGTTACAGATAATGAATGAATGTATTTATTAATTATCAAATAAAAATAAAATAAATCCTAGAAATGAGGATCCTATATGGTTTACCTTAACTGAGGTAAATGACATATAATCATGCAATACCTTATAGAGGCACCCTTAACTTTCATGTGACACCTCATTCAAGGTAATTAAGCAATGTTTGACACAATCTTTGACACTTTGGGGATGCCAAATATACAAAAGTTGAACACTAAAAATTCTTTCTGATAAAAGTTTTACATATAAAATTTTAAATTTATAAAAAAATTACATATAAAAAACACATTTTTACTAAAAAACTAATTTAATTTGTTTAATTTCATTTGGCCCTGTAAATTCAGATGGAAATTCAATGAAATACATAGACACATTGATGTCTTTGCAGTAAACCCAAAGCACTGAATCAGTGAGTTGATGGTCTGATCTCAGATACAGAAACAAAGGTAAATACATCCAATACTAAAATACATATTTTTTTTCCAGTGTGAGTGTGTATTGTATGTGTTATTGTTTCTTCACACATAGGCTCGGCATGATGCTCTTCAGACAGAGGAAAAAAAGTCAAGTCGTTTCTACCTTTGGAAGCATCCAGAAGTGTCACTGAAATTAAAGCAGTGTTTGAAACCTAAGCAGTGCAGTTTTAATGATGACAATGTGAGTATGAAGCCCATCGAACTTCATATGGAAAAAAATAGGTTAAGTGCAGCTCATGTTATCTCTCACATTTAGCTTGTCAAACTGGCAGACAAGACAAGAGCAGCAGTCAAACCTGAGAACAACCTTGAAAGTTTGGATTACGTCTTTGATGTGATGCTCTCTGAAGTATGTTTTCATATTCCATATACTACTACTTCCATTTATATGTTGGCTTTTCATGCTCTTCCTCTTTTAGCTTAAACGGTCTGTCTCAAGCGTAATTTTCCAATTATATTTTCACAAAATGTCCAAAATAAGAGAGCTTCAGTGCTTTTAAGTATTAACAGACACCAAAGCTGTCTCCTGTTGTTGAGCTTTCACATCCAAAACCACAGAAAAGGCCACAGTATGGACAATTCTACTCTTTGATTGTATAGATGAATTATTACATTTAAAAGCATTTATTGACGGTTGGGTATTTTGTTGTTAATATTATCACTTATTATCACTCTCCTTATCCACAACCACTGACTAGACCTTTCAGCTGTTTCTGACAACTCCTTCACACCTGCCCTTAGTTTCCGGCCCCTGATGCCAAACTGCACAAGCAGGGATGTGGCAGACTCGACTACAAATCTCCTAACACCTATCTCCACCGGTCTAACATGTCCCTGCCACCCACATTCCCTCACCTCAGCCGCCAAGTCTGCGTACTTCATCTTCTTTCTTTTGAATGCTTCATCTACTGCATCCTCAAATGGAACTGATAACTCTATGAAATAAACTATCGGATTACTTTCAGAGTAGAGCACCATGTCTGGCCTCAGTGTAGTTAACACAATACACTCTGGGACCTGCATGTTTTTTCCTACCTACACCAGCAATTTCCAATCTCATGCTGCTCCCCATCTACCAACATTTGTAGCCTGCACACTTTCTTGAAAACTTTCCCCCTCACGCATAGAGCTAACTATTGCAGACTCCAAATTAGTTGAAGAGAATAGCTGGTACCTTGTATATTGCAGGTTAGATGTAACATACAAGAAAGAAAAACCTCGGAGAATGTCTGAGGGGTATACGGATTTTAATATTTGATACACTTTTCCAAGGTCACTTACACAATCATTTTATTTTTTTACATTCCAATCTTTGAAGTTGCCACCCAATCCAATTTAAGGGTCTAACATCAGATTTACTACCATTATCTCCAAACTCCTGTTCATATAAACTAAGGCTACATCATGTTGATAAAATCTTGACTTTGTGTCACCCATGACTAATCTTACAGTGGCTTCCAAGGGGCACTACACGTTACAAATAGCTTAATGAAACACAGTCAGGTGAAACCTCTCGGTGGTACGAACCTTCCCCATCAGGAAACAGGTGTTACGGTCAATTTAGTTTCACCGTTCCCCAATTAGTGCGCATGTGCGAAATCATGACTTTGTTCAGCTGGCACAGCATTCATTGGAGCAATCAGTGGTCGCCACTTTATAGCAGTTTTCTGTGTATCTCTCGGAATCAACTTGGTGTTATTTTGTTTTAAAACAGTTTATAGATAAAAACGTGCTGTACAGAAGCCATTGCTTTTATTGTTCAAATGTTATTCGGATATACTTGTTAATGCTAACCTTTACCCAATTTTGAGTTTTTTAATCAGTGTAATTTCTTCATACATTAGGTGCATGTTTATATTTGTATACTTCAAATTATACTTCAAAGGCTTGTTGAATAGGTAAATAAACCATATTATACTGGACATTCATAAGTTTCTGTTATCCACTGTATTTTATACGTAGAAAAGTTGTTTCCCTTTAGTATATTGAAGCTGGAGTATATTTCCTGCTGACATAATTATCTTCAAGGGCTTACAGTTTCATCCATAAAACATTTGATAATAATAAAGAAAGGAAGCTGACCTACAAAAATGTAGAGTGCAGTTAAAATTGTAAAAATTATGCAAAATATTTATCACTATATCATCAGTTCAAACAGTAGGTTACAATGAACCAACTCATTATATATTATGTTTTTTTTTCATGTGTGGTACACAAACATTGTGTAGAAATATTGAGATAAACACAGATGATGAGTTGGACCGTGTATGAGGTGTACCAAGTGTACAAGGGTGGACTGAGGATGGGGCCAAAGGATTAAAAAGAACAAAACAACTAACCTAGCAAATGAAACTAATCCTAACAAATAATACAGAGGATGGCACCCGCCCCTTACCTGATGTGTCAGATAAGAACAGAACAAAAACCCAGTCCACACCTCGAGCTAGAGATAGAGCAAAAGCAGTTTTCTGTGCTATTTAGGAATTTGGCCTGTAGTCCTCTTCTGTTTGTCCCAAGCATTTGCTCCTTTTCACCTAAATCTCCTTTGTTTATCCTTCTCTGCTTTCTGCTTGTGTTCCTGTGTTCTCTGCTTGGACTGTTATGCTCTTTAATTGTGTATTCTCCAGTCTGTGTTTTTATAAGTCTTCATTCATGTTTCTCCTGTCCATGTTCTTATCCTGTGTTTATTGGTTGCAGTCTTAGTTTCATTTGTGTTTGAAATAGCGCCAGGTTATTTTAAAAATTACAGCTTCATTTTAATGCTTCACATCCTGTTATAGTGAGTATAGCTTCTGTTATTGCTATTCTGGGCTCAGCACTGCAGAAACTGCATTATGTAACTTTTGAAGGAGTTTAGAAAACATGGGCTTGATTTCAGAAGAGTGCATTAAACATGAATTAAACTGCAGGGGGAACCCAGCCGCAAAAATACCAAATTACGTTCACTATTGGTTAAACACATTATCTACTTCCATAAAATATGACACAACATGAAAGAAATCAACAACAGGAGAGCACCATTCATCTACCGTTCATCATTCCCTGTTCTGTGATTATCACATATTTAATGTGTGGTTTAGCTGTGCTGGACATTATATCTTAGAAAAATCCCAGCTACTGAGCAAATGTTTCGCTTTTATCACCTCTATATGTGAAATTGTCTCAAAGATTTGTGTAATGTGACTTTGGATAACCTTGTCAGCTTGAGCTCGTACCTACTGCCCTGGACAGTGCATGAATAGTCCTCTTTCTGAGTGTGTGAGAGAGACATGATTTCATATTTAGATATGAGGTCTGTTTGTACAGAGTGGCTGGGAAAAACATTGTGTCCCAAACACAAAGAAATATGATGTAAGTCTGGTATCGTTTGTGTTCTGAAAACACTGGATGTTGAGTGATTGCTCAGAAGTACTAACAGGCAGCCTTTAAAGATCATGACTCATCTGTGTTCACGCTGTTCACACTGCCTACAGAAAGCTATACGTACAACCGTCTCCATGGAGACAGTAAAATCTTAGAAGATGCATAGACCAGGCAAATGATATCTTTAATTTTTGAAAGAGTGCTCCACAGGCCTCAGAAATCAATAATTAAAAAGCCATGGAAGCTGTTCTGTTCATCCTGTGGAGGGGTTGGAGTAGTGGGAAGAGTCAGCACTGACACATGGGAAAATATACTGATTTGTGTTTATTACATAGGAAAATTCATTACATAGGAAAATTGAAAAGTTAAATACAGTTTTGTGTGTTCTATTAATAAGATAGGTACTGGAATGTGATTTTCAAAGAAAAGTGTAGGGAATAGACTCAAACTGTTCAGGAGGGGGCGCTGAGATGGTGGTGATGCATCAGTCCTTTACAGCAGGGAAGATGCCACACATATGACTCAGCGTAGTGCTATGCCTTCATAACATTCCCCTCTTAAAAGCTGGCGAGACGTACAAAAGCACTGACATAAGGCTTTAACAGCTTGAAGTTTATTTCAATGTGCTGCATAAAAGTAGAAAAGCCAAAGTATTCCAACTGTCATCTGCAGCCCAGTGCTGGTCAGCCAGTGATGGAGCCTGTGAGATGAAGATTTTGGACCAAAGTCCCACCCAGGTGACCAGTCATACCCTGAAAGAAGACAGGTATTAACTTAATTAATTAAACGTTTAAAACTAACTTATTGAACATTCTCTTTTTAATTCCCAGACATGGAAGACAAGCAGGTAAGAGAGTTGTTTGATCCTCCTATGGATACCAAAATAGATGGATTTATACAAATGATGCAGTATGTGCAAATAACCACATCCTGCCGAATACATAAATACACTTCAATTTAAATACTGTGTAAACCGTTGTTATACTGTACTGTTAGGAAATATTAAAAAAAATTCTGTAAGAAACAAATGTTGCACACAACACAAATAGTGCACAAACAAGATGCAAGCTGAACTATGCTCAAGTGGCTGCTGTAGGCTACAGCAGGGTATGCATACATATGTCTCCAATTGTGTGGATTTAGTGTCATCTTTGGAATATGGCAAATTCAAGTTTAGAATTTTGGGTCTTTACGGTTTATTTATTTATTTTAATATTTTTAAGCTGCATTTGGTTACATTAGCAGTTATGGAACCTTCACTGTAAAAAACTGCTGTAAATTTACAGCAAGTCTGCTACAGTATTTTATTGTAATTAAGTAGTATTTTAGAGTATTTACAGATAATTATTGCATTACTCAATTACAGTGATATGCTGTAAATTTGAAATACAGTAGTGTTCCTGTAAAAATATGGTAAATGGCTGGGAACCCTGCTGCCAGTATTTTACTGTAAATCGCAGTATTTACAGTACATTATTGTATTATTCAATTACAGTAATATGCTGTAAATTTGAAATACAGTAGTGTTCCTGTAAAAATACGGTAAATGGCTGGGAACTATGCTGCCAGTATTTTACTGTAAAATTTACAATACATTTTTTACAGTGTTGTGTATAGCAAGGGCTGACTGTATATAATAAAAAAGTGTAGTATATTTGATCAAAGCTGTAATGTTATAACAGGCCAAGACTACATAGTAAAAGATGAACTACTATAGTTCCGTGAGAAGGAGACCCGTGTCTTTTAAGTTAATTGGTACATTAATAGGAAGGTTACACAAACTTTTTGTTACAGACAGCTGTTGAAAAGATAGTGTGTGATAATGTGATACTTTTTTTAAAGTGACATATTATATTCAGTTTGTCATTCATGGATCATGTTTGATTGTGTTAATAATGTGCTAATTGGGTGGTGTGCTGTTATGGGAATGAAAATGGTTTATGACTGTTCTTACTGCAGGTTTTATCTTGGCATTTCTCTTTGCCACAGCTACTGCAGGCCAGCCCCACTACATATGGAGGAAATCCAAACACATTTCCACTGGGACAAAACAGACAAATAATTGTTTCACTATCACAGAATTAACAATAGATAGTAGGCAACGTATGTTTAGGAAAACTGACTCTAGAACAGTTTAAAAACGCAGTGTCTGTTTTAGGCCTCCACAGAGGCAGGGCAATGAAATTAATACATTTAGCTTTTTGTCTCTTTCTTAAAGACGACTGGGTAACAATTTATTTGTATATTTCAGATGCATGGTAGTTACTTATCTTACTGCTGACTTGCATTCAGCAAATGGCAGTTAAATTTACCTTTATTTCTATAAATAAACGCACAAATAAGTCAGACCACCTAGAAAGACCAGTCAAGCTCATGATAAAAGATGATAATCCAAAAAAATAACCAATGAAATGTTCTCAATTTACAAGCTGACAACATTTATTACTGGTAATACATCGTCAAGTTTGCTAACTCTATGACTGAATAAAAAAATGTGAGGTATATGTAGTGGTTTACTTACGGATCAGCGTAGTCACATACTAAAAGAGTGGACTCTGGATGACTAGAGAAGTTGTCGATCCCTTTAGAACACACATGGACTGCACAGCCAAACTTATAACTTGTTGCCCACATGAGCTGAAATAAATAAATCTCTGTCAGTGGAAAGAGAAATACCATCTGTCACAGAGAAAACAGTTGTAATTTGAACACATACAGTTACTGGTCTGAGCTGCAGATCTGCAGCAATAAATTTACATTTGGCAGACACCCGTATTTATCGTGACTTACAGGTCTTAAACCATGTTACAGTTATGGGCTAAGGCATCTTTAGGAGACTTTCCCAAGCCTACTCACTCTAGTAGCACAGTAAACTTGCCAAAGAATGAAACCAAACCCAATTTCTTTTGCATTTATAGCAGTGCTATTAGACACTGTGCTGTACTATTCTCTTTGAAGTGTGTTTAAGGCACACAAACCAAAGTTGGAGTCCCAGGTCCAGCACTCTTGCTTCAAGACATTTACATATTAACAAGCTCCTTGTGTGATGGGTCAGGTGTGTCAAGGAGTGCTGTGTAGAGCAAAAGGACTAGGATCCAGGACTAGGATCAGGACAATTCACTGACCTGTGTGTAATGACCACAGACCCTGACGCAGCTCTGGTTTCGGTGTGTGTAGTCTACTCCGTCTTTGTTCAAGGTGTGGCTGGCTGACTCTATTGTGAAGGCTGAGAATGGAGGCCCAAACCAGATGTGCTCACCGACCTGCCGGAAGTCAGAGTGAGACTGGCCCACCCGCTGCAGCACAGGATTATGGGAAGACTTGCAATGTCTTCCCAATGGGCGGGCACCTCTTCCCAATGAATCGTCCCAGGTCTGAGTGGAGACGTGCACACACACACACACACACACACACTGTCAATAAAATTATGGTTATAGAATACTGTAAAATAAAGGACCATCTTTGGTTTATTTAATCTTCGAGTTATTACATTTTCCAGACATTTCTGAGGACATAAGGCCCACTTGCATAAGTAAAGAGTTTTAAATAAATTCTAGACACATAAAAATGAGATGCCTATCAACCATGCAATACCCTGTAGGCCATTAAACTGTTACCAGCAGAAAAACTACTTTAAACCTTCCACTTTGATGAGAACATCAAGCTCCACTTTGGCTTCAGAGCGGAAATGTCCACGGGAATTTTAGTCCATTTTTCCACTGTGAGAATACAACTTCATGCTATATATCTGAAAGGATGTGGAACTTTCATTCATTCATTCATTCATTCATTCATTCATTCATTCATTATCTGTAAGTGCTTATCCAGTTCAGGGTCGCAGTGGGTCCAGAGCCTACCTGGAATCATTGGGCACAAGGCTGGAATACACCCTGGAGGGGGCGCCAGTCCTTCACAGGGCAACACACACACACACATTCACTCACACACTCACACACACCTACGGCCACTTTTGAGTCACCAATCCACCTACCAACGTGTGTTTTTGGACTGTGGGAGGAAACCAGAGCACCCAGAGGAAACCCACGTGAACACGGGGAGAACACACCAACTCCTCACAGACAGTCACCCGGAGAAGGACTTGAACCCACAACCTCCAGGTCCCTGGAGCTATGTGTGGAGCTTTCAATAAGTTCTTATTGTGAAAAAGAATACTTACTTAATGAAAAAAGGAAACATTGCTCTCAGAAGTGTAATAAGAGCCACAACATCACTAAATATGTTTGGAATGATTAGGGTCTTGAGAAGCTGAAATCTAAATAAAAGTGATTTAGTGTTAGCTTTGTTAAATTGAGACTCAGTTTAACAATCAGTTTTGGCACTCAGCCTGCGTTTATTTCTGCACTGTGTCTTTAGTGTGAACACATTGGAACTTCAGGCTACTTCCTGCTATTAAAAATGGGTTAATGATGTGAAATCTTAAAGGAGCATAACACTGCATTACCCCTAAGAATACTTTATACTCAAAACTGTTCTAAATGTCCGATCATACTTACATGAGTGCAGTTTTAATTAAGCATATACTGACAGAGATGTGAGTGCACACAGTGGACTAAAGTTAAACCTGCTAAACGCAAAAACAGTCCAGCTCTCAAAACTGTCAGCATTACAAAGATAACTCTAGGGATCAATTCATTCATGTAATTTATGTCAACTGGCATTTAATTGAATTAATGATCATAATTCATGTGATCCAAATGTAATAAACCAGTATCAGCATGTGACCTCAGTAATGCTCTTAAGAAACAAGAAAATGTTCCAACATTATGTTTCAAACCTTCTTAGAAAAATAGAAGCTGATAAAACCTCAGTACTAATACCTTCAACCTCAGACAAAATATTGGAGCAGCAGATGTCCACAAACATTTTGCCATTATTGCAGCCAAGTTTTAAAAAGTAGTTTAACTGATTCAAAACAGTTCAAGCTAAAACAAACTCCTGAAAATTACACATGAAAATTAACCATATGGATTAAGTCCTAAACAAGTGATTTTTATGAGTCTAATAAAATCACAAAGTACACTCTGTTATATGATACTCACTGATACACTGTCTGAAAAACTGTCACTGGTGGTACCTTCAAGTGTACATATTTTGCAACATTAATTAGGGAACATAAGTGTACCTTATCATATACTGTAAAAAAGGTATTGTAAATTTTACAGTAAAATACTGTAGCAGACTCTCTGTAAATTTACAGCATTTTTTTACAGTGTATTATAATTCATTCATTAATTGTCTGTAACCGCTTATCCACTTCAGGGTTGCAGTGGGTCTGAAGCCTACCTGGAATCACTGGGCGCAAGGCAGCAACACACCCAGGAGGGAGCGCTAGTCTTTAACAGGGCAACACACACTCACACATTCACTCACACACTCACACCTACAGACACTTTTGAGTCAACTGTCCACCTACCAACGTGTGTTTTTAAACCGTGGGAGGAAGCAGGAGCACCCAAAGGGAACCCATGTGGACACGGGAAGAACACACCGAACTCCTTACAGACAGTCACCAGGGGCGGGACTTGAACCCACAACCTCCAGGTCCCTGGAGCTGTATATAACTTCAGGACTTATATTATGTTCTTATATTTAACACAGTTATATAATGAAATATTACAAATATTCATCTCTCTTTCTGGAGAAGAGAATCTAATGTACCTTAAGGGAACAAAATTAACTTTAAAACTGCTGTTGTACCTTTTAAGGTGCTTTTATGCTGTTTGTACATTTAGTGACCAATAATGTACCAATACTGTACCTTTATTTTTCTGAGTGGGTACACACAAATACTCGTTAACACACACACACACACACACGCACACACACACACACACATATATATACTCACTGACATTCAAAACTAGTCACTGATACTCAAATACTCACTGATACAATCATTCATTAGAACACAAATAGTCACTAATACAAACATTCATTAGCACACATAGTCACTGATACACACAAATACTCACAGACACAAATTCTCACTGATACACACACTAATGTACACCGATGCTCACTACACACACTAATACACACAAATGCTTATAGAAACAAACTGACACACAAATACTGATACATATAAACACTCACATGATAGACACACAAATACATACTGATGTCCACACAAACACTTATTAACACACACAAATGCTCACTATCACACAGAAACTCACTGACACCCAAATAATCAACAACACACATTCTCACTGAGTACACACTGAGCACACACTGACGCACAAAAACACTCACTAAAACACACTGATACTCAAAGATACACAAAATACCGACCGATACAAACTGAAACCCTGGTAAAATCTGATGCACACTGATACAGTGTTTAACTGCTACACTATTAAACACTGATGCTCGGGTAAACACGGATGTGCACTGATAAGCAGTGATAAACCATAATATTAACAGGTAAAAACTTATTCACAATGTCATTAATACACAATACTATCACTTTTACACCCAGATAGTCACTGATAAACCCTGATAATCACTGATACACAAATTACTCTCTGGTAAACACTGATGCACACTGACACACTCTGATACACACTGATAAACAGGTAAAAACGGTTTATCACACTGACACTCATTATTACACACTGTTAAATACTCAGTGTTACACACAGTTAATCACGGGTAGACCCTGATGTTCCTTAAAACCTGATACACACGGATACACTGTTAAACACTAATACGTAATGATATACTGGTAAATATTTACATATAGGCCAATTCAAATACGTATAAATGAGGTATACTAATGACTCATACACACTCATACACAAAAATAAACATGAATACATACTGAAATACATTATTACACCCTGATACACTGTAATACAGACGTGGTACACTCTGATACACGGGTAAACACTCACCATAAGGCGCATGTTGGCCGCAGGCGATGAGGCGCGTGAACGATGTGCGTTGTGCTCTTGCACGCACCTGCGGATGAAGACGGGCTCTATAATGTCCGGCAACATGAGTGACAGGACACATCCAGGACCCCAGAACAGCACCAAGACCCACGAGATCCACAGCACCAGAAAACACAGTCCCTCCATAGCGCTGCTGCGTGTGTGAGTGAGTGTGAGGGTTAGTGTGAAGAGTGTGTTAGGGCTGATGCGCTCACTGCTCTGATGGAGCGCTGAGGAAGAGAAACAAACCCACCCACCACATCACGATCAAACGAACCTAGAGCATCTCTTCTCTCTCTCTCTGACTCACTCTATCTATCTATCTGTCTGTCTATCTATCTGCCTCAGCACTCACTGTCCATTCGCTCAGCTTCACTGACCACAGAGGAGAACTATAGCATAATTACAGACTGTATATATTTGGTATTGTGAGCTCCCGGTCAACCGCGTTCTTCGAAGGCCAGGAGCCCCACAGGAGCACTACAGAGCTGGTGTGATTTAGCTGGTGGGTCATTATCAGCGCTGCAGTGACACTGACGTAGTGGTGGTGTGTGCGTTGCGTTGATATGAGTGGATCAGACACAGCAGTGCTGCTGGAGTTTCCACTCTATGTCCACTCTATTGGCAACAGCGCTGTGAATAATCCACCACCCAAATCATGCTTTCCCTTTGGAGGTTCTGACCATTGACGAAAAGGGTGAAAGAGATTAATTAGTAATTACCAACTTCCGGCCACTTTTATTACACTATTGGAAATCTTGTAAATAAATAGAAGTACTTTACTGACTCAAATCAGTGACTCTAAAACATTTTTCAGGAGTTAAATATGTGTAGATTAATTTCCAAGACTTGCTTGACTTTGAAAGAAAATATGTTTTTAGATAAAAACGTTGTTTAAGTAGGTGTCAAACCAGACAGTTGCTACCACATTCAGTGGTTTTGAGAGGTTCACAGAGATTATGTTTGTCCTGTGTTGGTATCCGTACTCTACATGTAAGGAGTACGATGGCGGTAGATTTTCCCCTCAGAGAAAAGGAAGCTAACCGGTAAGCTATATTTTACACTGAGGGAAATACCTGTCGCGAAATGGAAATGTGTTGTTTTCTACATGCAGTTTTGCACACAAAAAATTACCACACTGTTAGAGATATTTAAATATTGTTTAGATATGTGAATTCTTGCAAGACCGATGTTTAAATGCCCTATTAGGGCTTGATCTTATTTTTTTGGTTTAACCCAATGCGATTGGCGAAGAGAGAGAGCGGAATTGCACCATATACGGCAGTGGCCGGAAATAGGAGGAATACTGATAACTATTTATGCAGAGCAACAGATGGTGAACTACAAAGTGCTCCTGTATGGACTGTTGAGCTGAGAAAATGGACAGTGAATGTAGAAACACACAGGCCATTTTAATGTTATGGCTGATCTGTGTACAGCAATACAAATGCTTTATTACTACATTAACCAAAATTCTTTGCGGCAGTGCCTATAGTCACGTGTGATTTGTTTACGAGAATACAACCATAGCAACGGGAAGTCCCTCCACCTTCCAGACACCTCACACTTTAACGCAGTTGGAGCCACAAGTCCTGTGCAAATGGACCGAGGTTTAAATGTGAGGAAGACTCTCTCCTCCCCGGGCAGACACTCCTCTCAGAGGCAGGCGGAGGTGAGTGATTTTAAACAGTGTTGGGCGAAATCACCATTTGTTTCGTTATTAAATTTTGCTCGATAACGATGCTACGCTTTGGGTATTTATTTATTTATTTTAGGTTTTTTTTTTAATCTATTGTTTTACTCTTTCAGCTTCTTTAAACGCTTGAGGTGGTAATGCCCTAAGAAAGTTTTCATGGCACAAGACATAGATCTCATTACTTTTTGTTGTAAGAATACTATGTGCACATATATATATATATATATATAAGTCTGTTTTGCTCTCTGAAATGAAGTGAAAGAGATTAAAAGTAGGTTTAATACGTGTTCTGTTTAAATCAAGGGCCAAAGAAGAACAGCATCATCCCGTGGACCCCGCCCTAAAGAGTAAGTGTGACCACTTTACAATTTTTCACCAGAGGATTACAAGAGCCCCTTTCCACCACTGGAAGAAAACTAAAATGCACAAAGAAATGATAATAATGAAAAGAAGATTCTCTTTATTCTCTTCATTATTTAATAATTGATTTTTCTGAAGCAATAGAAATTGCTTCTGTTCTGTTTTTGAAGATTGCATTGAGGAGTAAATATATTTTTCTACTAATTTATTTCAATCAAGTTTTCATTTATTCATTCATTCATTCAGTTTCTGTAGCCGCTAATCCAGTTCAGGTCTGTGATGGGTTCGGAGCCCTGCCCAGAATCACTGGGCACAAGGAGGGAACACATCCTGGAGAGGGTGCCAGTCACTTGCATATGCAGCTCACCAATCACATATTGCACTCATATATTCACCAATCACATATTGCACTCACATATTCACCAATCACATATTGCACTCACATATTCACCAATCCACCTACCAATGTGTGTTTTTGAACCATGGGAGGAAACCCACTTGGACACAGGAAGAACACTCCAAACTCCTCACAGAGATTCATCTGGAGAGGGGCTCGAACCTACAACCCCAGGACTCTGGAGCTGTGTGACAGCAACACTACCTGCTGTGCCACCATGCCGCACTTAGTGTTCATCTAATGTGATTAAATTTAAATAAAACTAAACTAAATTCAGGGCAGCACGGTGGCGCAGCAGGTAGTGTCGCAGTCACACAGCTCCAGGGACCTGGAGGTTGTGGGTTTGATTCCCGCTCCGGGTGACTGTCTGTGAGGAGTTGTTGTGTTCTCCCCGTGTCCGCGTGGGTTTCCTCCAGGTGCTCCGGTTTCCTCCCACAGTCCAAAAACACATGTTGGTAGGTGGATTGGTGACTCAAAAGTGTCCGTAGGTGTGAGTGTGTGTGTGTTGCCCTGTG
This sequence comes from Hoplias malabaricus, assembly GCF_029633855.1. Lineage (NCBI taxonomy): Eukaryota > Metazoa > Chordata > Actinopteri > Characiformes > Erythrinidae > Hoplias > Hoplias malabaricus. The sequence goes on from NC_089810.1 coordinate 13,642,162, forward strand.
AAGGACTGGCGCCCCCTCCAAGTTGTATTCCCGCCTTGCACCCAATGATTCCAGGTAGGCTCTGCACCCCCCGCGACCCTGAACTGGATAAGCGGTTACAGATAATGATAAACTAAATTCATTTGCTTTTTATGGCAGCATGGGTGCACAACCTGTAGTTTTGCTACCACACATTTCCAGTGTCTTGGGTTCTGGGTGAAGTCCTTGCCCCATGTCACTCTCTGTGAAGGGATTGCTGTGTTATCCCATGTCAATAATGGTTTCCTCTGGGGGCTCCAGTGTCCTCCCACTAACAAACCCATGTTGGTGGGTGGACTGGCTGTATGAAATTGTCCACAGGTGTGTGTGAGTTAGTGACTGGGTGAGTGAATATATACCTATGTTGATTGTGCAGTGTATGTTGTGCCCAGTGATTCTAAGTAGGCTCCGGACCCAACACGAGCTGTTACAGAAGATGAATGAATCAGTCTGCTCCTAATCACATGACATGTTTTTGTTCAATTTGTTTGGTTAAATGTACGCTCACCTACAGAGTTCCGGTGCTTGATTTGGACAGACTGACAGACAGAGAAGAGGAGGTGAGAGAATACATACATTATTATTAAATGGAGCGAAAGAGATGGTGAGCAGGTTTCCTGCAGTGTATCTTCTTATCCTCCCAAGGATGCTGCTTTTATAACTGTGGCTGGACATCCCTCAGCCCTGCTGTCAGACATGAGCTGGGGCCCAGGAGTTTCATCTCACCAGCCCAAGGTACTCATTCACCTGATCCACTAATGTTCATCTTAGTGAGATAAAAAACATAATCTCATACTTATTTTAGTATATAGGGAACTGGAGATGTGGGTTCGAGTCCCACTCTGGGTGTCTTTCTGTGAGGAGTTTGGTGTGTTCTCCCTGTGTCTGTGTGGGTTTCTTCCAGGTGCTCACAGTCTAAAAACACACATTTGTAGGTGGATTGGCTATGAAAATGTGTTCATAGTTGTGAGTGTGTGAGTGAACTTCTAAGTGTGTGTTGCCCTGTGAAGGATTGGCACCCCCTCCAGGGTGTGATGCTGCCTTGTGCCCAGTGATTCAGTGTAGGCGCCAGACCCACTGCGAACCTGAAGTGCATAAGCGGTTACAGACAATGAATGAATAAATGAATTAATGATTGATTGAAGGAGTGGTGGAGGGTGTGATTGATAGGCCCCTGGTATTTAAGATATCTCAGAAGGTTTGAAAGGATAACAATGCAACCAATCACAAGTGAATACATCACTAGAACACAGTATGACAGAGTAATGGCAGACAGTAACAGAGTTTAAAGCGCAGTCAGTGTATATTATACTGTGAAGGTTTGTTACAATACTTTTACTGCATTCACATGTAATTATCAGATTGTTGCTTGTGTGTTTAATCTAGAAATGGGATAAAACAATTCAGAATATGTCTGAAAGGAATATCTCAACATATTCAGTGTACCCAACTCCGCCAGTGTCCAGCTGCAGATTCCAGTTACAAAGCAGACCTCCCAGCAGTCATATACCTAATCTGGAGCCATCTCAACTGACCCCTTACTCTACTGAGCTCATCCAAACCCAGACTAACACCATCCATTCTAGACTCAAGAAAACTGAGGCAGTGAGTAATTACAGCTTAGTCAGGACTAGCTGTTTTAAAAGCTGTTGGTGTGACTAATAGAGTGTTAGTGTTTGCATAACCATACTATTATAGCCATATTACTGACACTTTATGTGAGTGGTCCCTTTGCTCTGGTATTGATGGTTTAAAGGCTATGTTTGTAGGAGGGACTAACTGCAGAGAAGAGAAAACAAGCTGTGGTTGAACAGATGATGGTAGACCAGCTCTCTAGGTGAGTTACCCTCTTTCTGGAGTGTTTTCCTTATAGGTTCCTTATAGGTTCAAAAAGAAATAGCCATGACATCTATTCTGAGTTGTCCTACCCTATGGTACAAGGTTATTAGGCAAGACGACATATAATTCATTTGTAAGGTGTGATGTAACATGTTAGTTTGTTAAATTTCTCTCTTGTTCGGTTTATCCATATGTGGAACCTAAGCTATAAAAACATCCCATTTTGGATTAATATATTTGTGATGTCACAAAACAATTGAAGAATTCACACGTATCCACTGATTTAGCGGTTTAGCTTAACCTGCCTGCTTATGTTGTACAGAATGATTCACCACTTTCACTTTCAAGAGTCACAATACAGGACAGCTAATCAGTGCACGTGTTATTTTTATGTATATATGGTAAACATTATAGATTGACATTATATAGATTCTTTAAAATGCTAGTTCTGTAATGAATGTAATGAAGACTGTGGTCTTACAGGGCCGTTATCAGTGACCCAGAGCAGAGTGCTGCTAACCAATGCAATGATTCATCACGCTACAGGAGGACTCTACACCATACCATGTAAAACACAAATACATACCAGTCTTACCATGCTCTCAAATACAACCTTTCCGGTCTTACACACACAAACTTTATATAATCACTGTCAGAACAAAAATAGATCGATTTACATTCTATCAAAATATTATGAGAGTTTGCCTAATAGAAATGACTTGGAATAGATGTAATTTTACAGAAGCTTCCATCAAGTTTAGAAATTTATCACACAGCTACAGACACTGTAATATTTTCCTCACATAAAAGTGTTTGTGTTTACAGGGTGAAAACGCATACATCTTTAACTGAGAACCTTTTATCCCACAAACTCTGCTTCCATGCCAGAATTCTATCAAGGTAACCATGACTACATTTATCTGTACTGATATAAAGTGTTTGTAAATATGTACATTTATTAGTTTGAGTCAAATACTGAATATGTGTGTGTGTCTGTTTGTCCTTGTTTACAGATGTGGGCGTGAGGCATGTCGAGAGCTCATTGGGTTTTTCTTCACATGTGACCAGACCCTGACAGTGTATGAGTACCGCAGCTTTGGAAAAAACAGGTTTTTGGGTTTGAGTGGGATTTAAAAATGAATGCTGATTTTACACAGTGCTTAGATGTGTGAAGGTTGAAGTAAGCAATGTATACATTTTGCAGGTGTAGCTCACTGCCATTTATTGCTCGTGGTGTGTACAGGACCCGAGGGAGGCCTTACTGTCTAAATGACTTCTCACAGGTGCCATATGAACAACTTATGAACAAGATCATGATCTTATTTCCTTTTTTTTTCTCACATTCCCAAACAAACACAGACAAAATAACCCTGAAAATCTGTGTGCTTACATTGTCCAGGGCACAGATCTGCGCTTCAGTACAGATATGCCACACTTTTCAGAAAACCTGAGAAAACGGTCATATCTGACCCTGAGGGTAACTGATGTGGATGAAGAGATGAAAAGAACGCTACTGTATGGAAACAAACATAGACACAAACACACAATATTTTCATACATTTGTAAATATCTGTTCATAGAATTTGTATTTCTGAAATTAAGGATACCAGCTGAGAGCTTATTCCCTTTACATTAACAGCTTCCACTCTTCTGAGACCTTTTTCAGCAACTGGTTAACTTTAAAATAGCTGAATTTCCTAATCAGAAAATATATGTGCAAATGTCTTGCACAAAATGTTAGCAACAAATTTAACTGCATGCTCAAATAAATGTGCAACTGTGCAATATTACATTCTCACAGGGACCACACTGGAGGAATTGAGCACTATCTTTCTCAAGAAGAAATCAGTGATCAGAAGACCCTAAGTGCAGTTCAAGGTTAATATTCTATGATTGGCATACAAAGAAATTCCTTTAAAAAAACTCCAAACCATGTAAATCTAAACTCCACTTTTCCCAAAGATTACAAAAGGTAATTATACATTTTTATGAATGGGTTTATTACAGTGGCCGTACGTGAAAGGCTTAGGGGTCATGCCATTCCAGTTTTGATTGGCCTTGGGAGAAGGCTGCAGTCTTTAGACATAAAGGAGAATGGCCTGATGGGAAAAGAAAAGCTGAGAGAATGTCTGATGGAGGAGCTGAGTCTCAGCCAGCAGGTGCAAACATTAACTAAATAACTAAATTATTGAAACACCGGCACTGTGAAACTAGTCTCTGATTCACTAAACAATACTAACAATACTTATAATAATTAAATAAAATTAATAATAATATTCTTTCTGTATTTACTGCTTTTGAGCAATGATGTTGATATGCATATAATGCACCTTGATGTTGTCTGTACGGCAGGACTTTGATACTGCGCTGAGGACTGTGGGCCAGCAGGTAGGGGCGCTGGTGGACTATGCTGAAGTGATGCGTGCTGTTATTGGGGAGATGAATGAGATCCGAAAAGCTTTTTTCATAAAGGTAGCACAGCAGAGAGTGAATGCTACATAATCATATACCCAGCCCCAAGCTTTTCACTCATGCAGATCGTGTGGATATTGTGTTTTTCTTGAGATGTTTGTGTTCTTATTTCCCCAGGTTTATGTTAAACTTGACCCAAATAAAACTGGATCTGTTTCCCTAACCGACATTGAAAAGTTCAACTGCAGTAAGGTGTCCCTGCAATCGCAGTATGGTGAGACCCTGCCTGATAAATTTCATGAATACACAGTCTAATTTGTCAGAACCTGCCCTGTCCCATTATGGATTTTGCTTAATTTAAGTCTGGAAGTCTGGAGGACAGATGCAGATTATGTAGGATGAGCTCAAAAATATGTTGAATATTATAAGTTAGATAATACAAAAACAGGTTTGTGTCAGATGTGTGACTGGGCGTATTGTATTGGTTAGCGTCTCTTCATTATGTTGCATGATACACACTGCTCCATTCTGGTCAGTCATACATTTAAAACAGTCACTGCGACTGTTGAAAGCCTGGTGAAGTGCAGTGTATCTTACATTGTGACAATAAACTGAGTGATGCGTAGCTGATTCTAATTATTTACTTTTTATTTAACTCTTCACAGGCATTGAGACAGAAGTAGATTTCTTGACTTGTATGCAGGACACAGGAAGGGTCAGAAAAGATGTGTCTTATGCAGAGTTTGAAGACTATTATGAAGGACTAAGCATTGAAATCCCCTCTGACCAGGAGTACATCAACATTCTCAAGAGCACATGGAATATCTGACCTATGAGAATATTGAAAGTGTATGTGTATGTGTTAATGCCGTTGTATGCTTAGCTGAACCAATGTGTGCTTTTAGGTCCTTTACACCTTTATTTACTACACAAAACATGGACATTTCTTTTTTAATTCATACGAAAACTTGCGTTTACATTTCGGCATAGCTGCTCGAGGTGAAGGTGGGTACATGAGCTTTGCCTGATGTAAACAAGGACTACTGAAGAGCAGACTGACCAATTAAATGTTTAGTGAGAAGGTTATCGACCAATAACGGTAGCTCTACAGTCAGACCGTCCAATCAGAAGGTTTTAGACTACTTCACCACACCCCCTTTTCCACTCAAGTGAACCAATCGGAGTAGGGGAGGGCGGGACTAGTTTGTGAACGAAACGCTTCTCGAAGTTCTATGTAAGCTCTAGAAAAACAAAATCCCGGACGGTTGTGATATTCCGCCCGGACATTTTTTAAGTCTAAAAAAGAGGACATGTCCGGGTAAAAGAGGACGTCTGGTCACCCTAGTTATTGGTACTTCTTCATACTTTTTTTGCCCCTTTCACCCCATTCTCCAGCAGAGAACGGGGTGGAGCCAGGGGGTAGCCATCTTTGAACCTGTCTCGCAGGGCGGAGGGTGGGGGAACAGTTTGGTAATGTAAACTTATCAGGGATCTGGCAACACAGTAGCAATGGCGGCGAGTGCTCTCAGCTGAAGAGGAATAGCTTGTAATGCATTATCTTGTCAGTTTCAGAGGATCTTTGCTAGTAGCAGCCAGTGTAATGTTGGAAGAAAAACGCATAGAAGATGCTCCTGCTACTTTTAATTCGTATGTCTGCTGCATTTTGGGTTCCCGGTGGAAAATATAACAGAGTAACAGAGTTTTTTAGTGCTAAAATATTATAAATGTAATATTGTAAAGAAAAGATAACTTTAATTTGCCAAGTACTTGGGCATAGACCACTCACTTAAAATCTTACTGGCACACTTTACAATACGGGTGCACAAATAAGCATATATTAATACGTCATGAATGATCTCCTCATAGTATATTAATACATACATTAATGCTTAATATATCAGGAACTAACAAAGGATATACATTAATGACCACATTACTCATACATAAATCGCCATTAGCAAGGGTAAATATTAAGTATCAACATCTCGTTAATTCAATCTCTTAATTAACACTATGACTTGCCTTATTAATTAACACCCTTTACACATTGGATCTATTTGGATACTGTGTGTTACATATCTTTGTGCATTGATGTAAGCAAATTTATAGCCAGGGACATAAGCAGTGATTAAGTGATTATTATGAGTTTATTACGAGTTTTGTAATTACTTATATAAAGTCACTTGACTTTAGGGTTGTTATTGGCCATATTAATTAATTAAATAATTAGCCTAACCCACTTACAGAGTAACATGGCAGAAAAAATAACCATAAGGAAAATTAGTCACAGGTTTTTGTTTCTGTTTAACAAAAATATCTCAAAATTTGGCCCTCATGGTTCATATAGTATGTGTAATAAGTTTTATAAGCTTTATTTATAATCTGGTAACCATTTTACACACCTACCTTGTTGGTACCATTCTGATGTATAGTTCATTCTGGTGTTGTGTTCCATGTCAATGACAAGAGTTCAGTTTCAGGTCTTTTTCATGTGGTTCTTGACTTTAGAAGTGCTACTGTTCATATAAAATAAAAAAATCATCAACTTTCAACTTCCAATGATAATGCCCACATTCAAGATGTAATTACGCATTACTTAATACCACTACAGGTCATTAGTTACTGCATTTACATATGATTATGTGCCCCACCAAGTAAAGTCATGACATAATACATATTTATAAGTCATCAGTTAATATATTGATATTCATTTACAGTATACATTAATAACTGTTAACATTGTGTTTATCAACGTAAAGCATTTGCAAAAATACTATTTCCAAATATGTTTCTTAGAATACAAAACATGAGGTAATGAACTGAGAGACAATGTAACATTTTTTACTTTTTATTTACATTTTTACGTCAGAAGTTATTCTTGTACTATACAGAAAATACCTGTAAACTTTCACAAAATATTTGGTAGAAAGACTCATCTTTAAACAAGAAACTATGGCTAATCCTTCTGTACATTCTCAAACTTAAAAATGGTACCTTTATGCGTGTGAAAAAACATCCAACAATAAAACACAAATCACAGGTAACTTATTCAAAGCCTGCATTTTAAACATGAACATGATGTCTAATCCTTCTGTACATTCTCAAACATAAAACATAACTGCCTTTATGCATTTAAATAATGTAAAAAAGTCATACATTTCAAAAACCAAAGGTTAATTGTTTAAGTTATTAGAAATACTAAAGCCAATTATTCTATTTAAGAACAAGAGGCCACAATTTCAGAATCCTCCATCTTTACACAGGAAACTGATGCCTAATATCCTTAAGCAAGCGCCCAAGGGGACCATGTCTATGTTTCTCACCTAGCCAGTATGTCCACTCAATGACTGAAAGGTGTTGTTTTAGCATTTGCTCTGTCCTGTTGCCTCGTAGCCTCCAGATTCTTGTTTTGTAGGTCAACCATGCTCGCTCAAGATGCTGGGTATGGGCTCCAGTGTGAGGATCTACAAACCACTGGGAGTGATTAACGCTAAAATGTGTGTAGCCCAAATCCGTCAAAGCACCTCTGTACGCTCTCCATTCATCACTGATCAGTGTAGTACCTGGATGCACATGTTTAACGACAATCGGAACAAGATGATGCCGTGATCTTCTCTTCACAAGGCGCAAGACTGGATGGCGCTGTTCCCTCTTTACACCAAGCATACCAAACACCCACTTCTTTCTCCTCCAAGTGGGGGCAATCCTTCCTCGACCATACTGTTGGAATAAGATTTTATTAATGGATTAAGATCATGTAGGCCTGTTGGATTGAGGCCAGAGTGACTTCTTGTGTTCTTGTGTTTTTGTTTGTTCTTTTTGGGACAAACTCTCTGTGCAGTCATAAACATTAGGCAGGACTTTTGGAAGTGAATAAAAACTAACTAATTCATCTTTATTTAGGGATGTACAAAGATACACTGCTCATGATTTTTGTTATGACTGATTAAATTTTTTTTACAACCAAACTGGACGATTGAGTGGGGGGTTTATTTCTTTGCCTTTTATTCAACAACTCAGGCATGATTTTTACTGTTTACTCTCATGTCTGAAACTGTCTAAAATAAAAAAAAGTGCTGCAAGTGCTATTATCCTTATCTCTGTACATTTGCTGTTGTTTCCAGAAAAATAACTTATTGAAACCTACATTTCACCTACAAGACCTGACTTACTGTTTTTCCCAGAACCTAGAATGCAGCTCCCATATTCAATCAGCATAGCTTAACAGTATTTATAGAGCAATCTCATATGTTAGATACAATAACTATGGTATTAATGTAAGATTTAATTTCACGTAGCACGTAGAACATGTCTGATATGTTAATATGTGTAAATACTAGTGTCTTGCTAGAGTTTGCATGAAATACATAAATAAATAAATCATTTTTAAACCAGCAATAAGTTAGGTTTACTAGGAGTATAACAATACAGCTCACAATTTAATCCAATTCATGATACTGGCTCCAAAATTTGGTATTCTCACAGTATCTTGAACAAAATTTGAATGATGAAAAATAATGACAATTATGTTGTTACACAACATTCTAATGACTCTAGAGCTGGACGTGATTGGTGCTGATTTTTTTTCAAACGTCATTGTACTACACAAGACTCTGTTACACCTCTACAATGCACATTTTCATCACAATATCTCAATGCATAGTTACAGCCCTAGTTTACCATCACTGGGGACTGTTACAACTGACTGTTATGATCACCAGGCCTGACCTATGAATTTAATGTATTCAAATATTCAAGGTATTCAATTATGTTTTAGCAAAACTACCCCAAGAAGAAAAATAAATATACCAAGTTTAAGATGAATCTCATTCACTCACCTTTCGTTTGTGGCAAAAGTTGCTTTCATCCAGAACAGCAAATTCTCTTTCACCTCCAATCATCTGCCCATGTTTTCTGGTATACCGTTTCATTGCACGGTGGCAGATATTCCTTAGAACCGAAGCCATCTTGGACAGTGTCCTAGAGCTTTTTGCAATTCCGTCTTGCATCATGTCCACCTGCCTAAGGTGCAAGCCTTGAGAGAACCTGCAAAGTCCATTCATCAGGTATTTTTAATGTTCATGTGTGATTTTCCAAAGTAAACTTTTCATGTTAGAGAAACCCAAAATTCAATGTCAAAAAATGACACTAAGAAACCTTCAGAAAAACTCATCTCTAACCATTGAACAGATATATTCCATTGCCAACGTAGTCACATTTTGGTGAGGTTGAATTTATGGATGGCATTACATTGCTACAATATACACATATCTATATTCTTTGTTCATCCATTTTATCATCTCCACTTTGAGCAGTGTATATTTATTTTTAAACAAAGACTGTTCTCCTACACTATAGAAACAATAGTTTGAGTTTAATATAAACTATACAGAAACTAATCAGAAAATAGTATGTGAAAGTGTGAAAGAATAACCATCAGGTTTTGGTGTACTGTATGTCAACATCTATTACAATCAAATCACTGAATTACACATTCCATTATTTTAGACTTACCTGTAAACATATGTCATCCATGACAACAAGCTGATATGGGATTTTTCAAAAAAAGATCCCACTCTCAGAGTCCGGCTGTATTTTTTGCCTCTATGACTTTTATGCCGGCATTCCCTTTAAAGGTATAGTAAAAAATAAAAAGATGTAATTACAAATAATTATACATTTTTATATTAATTTATTTAATCCAAAATGAGCTTTTGCATTTCAGTTCCAGAGTTTCACTATATAATGTATATAATCCTTGTAATATCAGGGTATTTACAGAACTTTTGATCCAAAATCTACTGCAAACCATACCTGTCAACATTTGGATTTAAAAACAAGGGATACTTTCTGGCACAAGGTACTTAAATTCAGATTATATAATATATTATTGGAATGAGGATATGTACACATGACTTACATGTCTCTTATGCTGGGCAAATTCATGATGGGAATACTAAAAAAATTATATTTTGAGTGTTGCTTAAATAAACCTTATGTAGAAAAAAATCTTTAAATTAGCTGTCAATATATAACATTAAAAAAATATAGCATTCGGTGCTTTTACTGCTCTAAAGACACTAGAATTTTCATCTAAAACAGACCCAAAGCATGTGTTTTTGCTTGTTGGGTTTGCTGCATATGAAAAGTGTCAGTACTTGATTTTCTTCTTTTACTGTTGGGTGCAGTTTGATGTTACAGTTACATATTGCCAATTTTAATTTAACTACTAGCTATGTATTAGGTACACCAAGGTAAAGGCATATTCATAAAATTCCTAATTAACTTATTAAAGAACGGTAGCTTACCACAACATTTTCTTAATGTCCAGCTAGTACATAGAAGAAAAAAGCAATAAAGTAATATTTAAAACAAAAAGAAAACTCACCACACAAGGCCATCTGAGGTATCATTTCGTTTTTTCATCTTCATATCTTGACTACATCTTGGGCACTTGACTGCATTTGCTAGCAGCTTTCTTTTCTGCAGCCATTTGATGAGCTTAGTGTTTCTTCTACCAGGGACACGAATTAGAAGGCGTAATAATTCTCTGGTTAAGTTCATTACATTCACGTTCTATACTAAAGCAGGAGAGAAAACCCGGCGTGCGTACAACCGATATAATGGAGAGGAGTGTAAGCATTATACATATTTTAAGAAAAGTACAAATTAATGGAACGGCACCTACTCTGGAAGTTTTTACAAACTGGGATAACACCAAAGACATCCAAGACCCACCCGAGCTTCATATTCGATTGGAAAGACAACCCGCCACTGTTTTACCAATGATGAACCCCCGCGACAAAAAAAAAAGTGAGCTAGAAACTCTACGCCCCGCAGCAGAAGCGCGCCAAGTTCCTGCGGAGTGCAGTGAGGAAATGGCGAGCAGGAGAATAAAACGGTCTAGCAAAGCGTCAGCAAAATATACCAGCGATGTATATGGTTAGTAAACGAGTGAAATTTGTGTCATAAGTTGTCGTAGAGTACACAACACTTTGAAAGTGTTTTCCCCTTTTCCTAACGTAGTAGCTTAGCTAGTCTGAAATTGTAAACTCTCCAGCTAGTTCTAGTTAATTCTGACAGAGCTAGCTAGCTTTGGACATGATGGAACGTTCAACACACCACTGTATACTACTGCTAATGTTTGTTTACTTTTCCATTTGGTGTGTTGTAGCTTTAGAAATGTTTTAATATTTGCATACACACTTTTAATAGTTTTTCATAAACTTTTCAATTATAATTATGAATTTATAATTATAATATTTGCTTCTAGCCAAGGGTATTTAGCATGTAGTTATAGCTTGCAGCATCCCAACTTATTTTAACCTCATTTCTTTTTGTCTTTTTTACATACTGCAGAGGTACCTGCCCCAAAACATGTTCGGAAAGAAGTTTTAGAACCGGGTAGGTTAACTTAAATTTGCTTATTGTTAGCATAGCATTTGTCTTGGACTGCAAATCTTTATAGCTAGATTTGTGGAGTGAAATTCCCGCGGACTAGTTTGGCAGGTTTGGGTGCTAAATGAATTTTAATAATGTTGCCGGTAGAATTTTTAAATAATACAATAGTATACTGAGTAATAAATAAATTTTAAACATATTTATTTATACCGCGACCCTGAAATGGAAAAGCGGAAAAGATGATGATGATGAAGATGAATATTTATTTATTGGAAGCTTTTCTGAATCATTCTGTAGATGACACTTGGCTATACACTTTCTTTTTGTTTAGGAATACAGACAAGACTAGAGACAGTTAAAATATGCATTCATAAAATATACAAAAAAAAAGACATATGCTAAGATTGAGAGCTGGTAAGTTCTTGTTATCTCACCTGCTCTCATTTAGCATTGATCATTAGTTGTTAACAGCTGATTTTGTCAGGCTAGTCTAATAATGACAGATTATAGTACCATTATAGAGTATTGAAAAAAGATCAGATAAAGAGATCCTGTTAACAGTATCCAGTGGTGTTGTCAGTTTCTTCACCTAGTTGATTTGTACACAGATGTCAAAGTTAGTTAACACTGCAGCATTAGTAAGACAACTTTTCAAGATATGGTTCCAACAAGAGTAAAAGTGCTGAATTGTTTGAGACTCACAGTCTGTGTAAGAATTAGCAGCAAAAATCAAAAATCCTTAGGTTAGTCATAATGTGGTCACCCACAATTAGGTGAAGTGTTCAAATAATCACACCATCATTAATAATAATAAAAACAATAATAGTGTTTTTTTTGTGTGTGTTTGTTTTACATATTTGTACATTTTAAATTGTTTCAGATCTACCCACCACCTCAGGGAGGAAAGCGGTGAAGCAGACTGCAGAACATGCTGATAAACGTACTGGCATTTTCTGTATTTCAGAGCAGTGTGATTTTTTTTAGTCAGTATAAACAACTGTGGCCAGTTTAATATAATATCACTTTATTAACTCCATGACATGTTTTTGTCCATTGTGACACACATAATATATATATATATATTTTAGTGTTTCTCACACTGTAGCAAAAACACCAAGACTTTAACACATGACGTCTTGTTAAAAATTTTCTCAGTACTCACCTGTTAAGTAAACATTAGATGAATCAGAGGTGTAACCACATCTAGGCATTCTTTCAAACTAAGAGGAAGCAAACTCAGCTAAAACAAATTTACTAGTTACATGTAGTAGTTTTTTGCAATTTTATGCAAGAGTTGTTGTTGCTACTCACTCTCTCTGCATTGTTATAGCGCTCATAATTGCGCATTTTATATGGTCAAAATATACTTTTCCATTGACCACATAACGTTGTGCCACCAAATTATAACATATGGGTGGGAACCCTGTAATTCATTCTCTTGTTAAAGATTAAGATATAATGCACAAATGTACAAAGGAAGTTATTTATATAAACAGTTACTTGCTGAAATTAATTAGATGAATTTTGGAAATATTGCTAGTATAATTGTAAAGGATGCAAAAGGTTACTGTTTAAATGTTTTCTATTCATGTTTATGACTTGTGCTAGTTAAGGACCATCATTCAATAACCACTGAACCTGTAGAACAGATGAAGGAAAGTCAAACTTGTATGTACATTTTCTCAGTTGATCACCTAGAAGACGGTGATATGAAATTAATAGAACAAGTGAATTTGTATTGTGAGAAGATATTAACATAATCTGCATTTTGATTTGCAAGGAAGCCAGTACCTTTTTGTAGGAATTACTATATGTGTTTATTTTGTATGTTTATTCATGCTGGAAATAACAAAGTGCAGATAATTTGACTAGTGACCTAATTTCACTCTTAAAATCAATGGTTTGCTTGATTAAAGGGTTCTTTGCAATATGAAAGTGTTCTTCACATTGATGGACAATGTGCTGTAAAGGGTTTGTTATAGAACTTTTTGAGAAGGGTCTATATGGCACTAAAAAGGGTTCTTATTACTAAAAACTTGACATCGTAACAATAGCAACACACTGTTTGGTGCTACATAGAACATTTTTCAAAAAGGTTCTGTATCAAACCCTCTGCAATACATTCTCCATAAATTTGAAGAGCCCTTTAATCATGCAAAGGGTTCTTTGAGTGTTCATGGTTCTATATAGAACCATTTACTTTTCTATAGGACCCTTGAATGACCATCATTTTTAATAGTATACTTGACATGATTTTTTTCATTATGGTATGTTAGCAAAAAAACTAAAACTGAAATTCCTGACTTTTTCTGATTTGATTTTCAAGCTGCTCCTACTGTCCAGTCTGCATTTCAAAACGCAAAACAGACACTAGAGATGCAGAAGGTGAAGATCATTAGTCTGGAAGAAAAGGTTGCATCCTTAGTAGAAGAAAGAAATTATCTTCGTGAGAGGCTTGAGGACAGTAAGTATGCAAACTATGTAAATTATTGCGTTCCAAGTCAGCACCCTCAAAATGTGCATTCTACCTGTTTATAATATTCGAATATCTAATTGTAGCATGGCCTGTGCTACCTTGGGAGGAGGAAGGACACTGGAGTTAGGGTTGTGGGTTTCAACAGTCATTTTAACTTTATTATCACACACAAAACAAAGAAACCAAACCAAAAAAAAACTGCCATTTTTTAATGGCTTCTACCTAGACTTTTCTGTGTTTTCTTTAAACACAAGCGTTTTAGCTTGTCAGTATGTGCTTTTGTTGCTCTTACCTCTCTGCTTCTTTTAAAGGCACTCATGCTACCCAAGCCAAACCAGCATCAGCTGGCTCTCATTTAGGACATTGTGAGCACCTTAGCCGAGAGGGAAAGACCGTCCATTGCTTTGCCTCCCTGTTGCTACCCCCAGTCTTCTGCTTGGCCTTTAGGATAAAATGTCATACATTGTACGGTGGCCTTGCCGTGAAACTGGAAGCAAGACTCGGGAAGCAGTTCTTGGGGCTTGGGTGCCACTCATGTCTCTCCTCATCTTCCCACCCTCTCTCATGGCTCTTATCCTCTTCTTGTCATCACTTGTGGCTGACATTCGTGCACAGGGTTATGTTTCATCATAGGAAATGGAGAAATTAGGCAGGCCAATTCAGTGATGCCACTTTTGAAGGTTTAGCTTGAGTTTATTACATAAGTAAACATGTTTGTTCAAGTTGTCACAAACACATTGCCAAGTATGTGTAGTTAAGACTTGTTTGAGAATGCAAAGATAATGAATACATCAGGCTCTAACCCAGCTTTATTGGTAACTAGTCTAACTACATTAGCTTACATTAGCTAGGTCCAGAAACAGTGAAAATATATTTCTCTGACAAAATAACATTTTGGCACATTGTTCATTATGGAGAAAATTCTTTGTGTAAAAGACGAAGATGAGTCCATGTCCAGAATTATACAGGTTAGCTGTTTCAGTCTTTACCTGAAGTGGGAGTCTCCGCCACACATCCAATATGAGAAATACCATTTCATGTATTATTTCTGAATGGTTAAACATATTTTTATGTTTTTGCCATTTTTCTTTGCTTGCATTGAACTGGAAATTTGTTCATTAATCTTTCCAGATATTCAAATATCAAAATTAGTCAGAATGCACTGCCTTAATCATGAAAGCTTATCAATTATTAAATTGATAAATTATTGGATGAGCAAAAAATAAAACATTACAATAATTCATAAAAAATGATGCAGAGGGAGAATCTTGCTGTTACCGGGTGTTACAGTTGTTTTAATGGCATGTTTGCATTAAGAATTAAAATTGAAATGACCATTCCACTGCACATTTCTGAGATTGTGTTTCTAAAGTTGCATTTAGTTTGTATTAGTTTCATGAACTAAAGAATGATGCATCATAAGGACCCTTAATAATAGTATTAAGTGTAGATGGCTGGTTGGACAAAAACCCAATATAATTTAAATGCTTTCTGTCGTAGCTCTGAAATTGAAGCTAGGTGATTTGCATCAGCTCCAGTCATCTGCAGCACCTCAGCCATCAACTCTTCGGTTGTCTGCACCTCAGCATACCCCAACTTCTACAGACTCATCAGAGTCTTCTGATTCAGAGGATTCAGAGGCCTCACTCAAAAAGAAGAAGCAAAAGAAAAAGAAATCAAAGAAACTGAAGACTGATTATTTCAGCCGAGGTATGTTAACATTGCCAATAACTGAGCTATAACCAGAGGTGGGTAGTTTACAAAAGTTCCGGATAAAAAGATTTGTTGTAATCACTTGGATTTTGTGATTAGCCCAGCAGGTACATTTCAGTAATAAAATCAACAAGGTAATAAAATACACTGTATTGCCAAAAGTATTCACTAACTTATCCAAATAATTGAATTCAGGTATTTCAATCACTCTCTGTGAATCATGCTTCTCCGTCTGGCGATCCAATGGACGAGTCTGAGTTTGGCGGTTGCCAGGAGAACGGGATTTGTCTGACTGCATTGTGCCAAATGTAAAGTTTGGTGGAGGGGGATTATGGTGTGTGGCTGTTTTTCAGGAGTTAGTCTCTGCCCCTTAGTTCCAGTGAAAGGAACACTTAATGTTTCAGCACGCCAAGAGATTTTGGACAATTTTTTGCTCCCAAATTTGTGGGAACAGTTTGGGGATGGCCCTTTACTGTTCCAGCATTACACTGCATACCAGTGCAGTAACAAGCTAATGCTTTTTGCAATAAAGTGTATCATAACTTCCACATGATTTCAACTACACACCTCTGGCTATACAACTTAAAATGCAAATGAGACACAGAACATACAATATTTTCTGGGATAGCATGCATACCTAGCATGGACTCTTGTTTCAGTTTAAAAATGGGTAGAAGTCACTGTCATGTATTTTACAATTGTTTAAATCATAACTGTACATTGTGTGTGTGTGTTGGGTATGTTTACATATGTTTCAGTGAGAACACCTGAAGATTCCATCAAGCGGTACAACAAAGTTTTGGAGCTGGTGAAGCAAGGTTTGACGAAGACGGAGGCATACTGCAGGACACATGTGGACAGAAACACAATCGTTAACCAGGTCTCTATAGCAGAGTTGGCAGTGGTTAATCCTGAAATGTTCCGTGCCTTGAGAGTTAATTTCAAAAAGGGTAGCAACTTGCAAAAGTTTGCTAAGCTTTGTGAAGACCAGTGTTTACTTGAGCCAAATCAAACCAGGATAAGTGCACTGAAAGAGAGAGGGGATCTCCTTGACATTAAACGAAACTAAGTGCATTTGGAAGATTGTCTCTGAAAATAAATGTTTTATTTGATGGGTCTGATTTAAGTAAAAAAATGTTGTTGTTTTTTTGTTTATTTTGTTTAAAGACAAATTCCCTTCATAATTCTTAAGAACCTACTGAAGGAGTTATCTTTTATTTTATTTGAAATGCAGGTTTTGTCATAGCCATAATTATTCACTGGTTTGAAGTAAAGGTACCATGTTCATGTTTATAATGCAGGCTTTGAATAAGTTACCTGTGATTTGTGTTTTATTGTTGGATGTTTTTTCACACGCATAAAGGTACCATTTTTAAGTTTGAGAATGTACAGAAGGATTAGCCATAGTTTCTTGTTTAAAGATGAGTCTTTCTACCAAATAATTTGTGCAAGTTTACAGGTATTTTCTGTATAGTACAAGAATAACTTGTATGTGTTCTGAATGACATGACGTAAAAATGTAAATAAAAAGTAAAAAATGTTACATTGTCTCTCAGTTCATTACCTCATGTTTTGTATTCTAAGAAACATATTTTGAAATAGTATTTTAGCAAATGCTTTACGTTGATAAACACAATGTTAACAGTTATTAATGTATACTGTAAATGAATATCAATATATTAACTGATGACTTATAAATATGTATTATGTCATGACTTTACTTGGTGGGGCACATAATCATATGTAAATGCAGTAACTAATGACCTGTAGTGATATTAAGTAATGCGTATTAAGGCATTAAGTCATGTGTAATTACATCTTGAATGTGGGCATTATCATTGGAAGTTGAAAGTTAATGATTTTTTTATTTTATATGAACAGTAGCACTTCTAAAGTCAAGAACCACATGAAAAAGACCTGAAACTGAATTCTTGTCATTGACATGGAACACAACACCAGAATGAACTATACATCAGAATGGTACCAACAAGGTAGGTGTGTAAAATGGTTACCAGATTATAAATAAAGCTTATAAAACTTATTACACATACTATATGAACCATGAGGGCCAAATTTTGAGATATTTTTGTTAAACAGAAACAAAAACCTGTGACTAATTTTCCTTATGGTTATTTTTTCTGCCATGTTACTCTGTGTAAGTGGGTTAGGCTAATTATTTAATTAATTAATATGGCCAATAACAACCCTAAAGTCAAGTGACTTTATATAAGTAATTACAAAACTCGTAATAAACTCATAATAATCACTTAATCACTGCTTATGTCCCTGGCTATAAATTTGCCTACATCAATGCACAAAGATATGTAACACACAGTATCCAAATAGATCCAATGTGTAAAGGGTGTTAATTAATAAGGCAAGTCATAGTGTTAATTAAGAGATTGAATTAACGAGATGTTGATACTTAATATTTACCCTTGCTAATGGCGATGTATGTATGAGTAATGTGGTCATTAATGTATATCCTTTGTTAGTTCCTGATATATTAAACATTAATGTATGTATTAATATACTATGAGGAGATCATTCATGACGTGTTAATATATGCTTATTTGTGCACCCGTATTGTAAAGTGTTACCATTAAGTCTGACGTGAAAGTAATGGTTTATCTTGTATATGTAACACCACTTGTCCTCGGGGTCCAGGGTGCTGTTTCATACCTGTGGGAGGTGAAACGAGGAGAAGAAGGGCAGAGAAGCGGCGGAAGAACATGGAGACTGCAAAACAAACTGAACAGGAGGCGTTTTAGAAATGCTTCTGTTTTCTAAAATGTATTGTGTACGCATACACACCTTAAACCAAAGGTAATGAACACACTGAGTCAGTTCATCACTGATTTAGTGTCCAATATGGACATAACACGGCATAAGGTTACATTAAAGGTCAAAAGTAATCCTGGCTGTATGTTAGTGACCATTAGACAGTCCATTGGAAGAACCACCAAGGTGCTTATGATTTTGATCTTCATCCGGACTGTCCTCCTCTTCCTCGTCACTTCTTTCATCACCTTTCATCTGCAATAAACAGATAATGTTTATTTGTGCAGGTCACATTTTATATTAGGTTTTTTGCAAGGTTTTTGAAGAATGATGAATGTCTGCATACTGTTTAATAAAGTTCACTTATTTATTTAAACAATGTTGACGTTAAGAATCTTAATACTTATGTATATATTAATGCACATATATTTTTTCATGTTAAATTCTTCAATTGAGCAGAATTGTTCACAGAGGATGTATAAGATGTACATTGGTATGTAACATACCCAGGAGTGACCAAATTTAGCATAACAATGTAGTTGAAAATACTCACTTCGCCAAAGAGAAACTTTTTGACCATGCGGAGGATGAGGGAGGCCCAGAAAATGTGGAGCAGCTGCAGGACCACGAGCATGACGTTGAAGAAATAATAACCAAAAAATGGTTGAAACTGTTCCAGAGGATAGACCCATGTGCAATGGATCAACCTTAAACACAATTAAACTAGAAAGTGAGACCTGAACAACAAACATCAACATACAAGAATCTGCTTTTATTATGTATGTTTTACTATATCAAATATCAATTTACCAGAAAGGGAAGATGACTAATCTGGTCACCATGAACACCAGAGTGAAGAGGACAAACATGCAGTTGCTGGTACGCTCCCACTTCGCATAATTAAACATCTTCCCAGACTGTGGAAGAGATACAGTATGCAACAGTTTGATTCTAATGCACAATTAAATGACATACTTATTCTGAATATAAATGTTTTCACAGGAAAAGAGATACAAAGACATAATTAAAAGAAAGGTTATTAGGTTGATATGAGTTTGATATGGAGCCACTGAAAGCATGTGAGGAGAAAAAATGACAGGGGTTTCTTAATAACTGGAAAACATAAGATCACTCCTCCCTGAATTTCACTGCACCCTTAATCTGCTGGACCTTGATGGTGGTGGCACGTTATCTTTTGTGCAAAAGGGGAACTTGTCATCAGCAAGTATGCTCAGGGCTGACTCCAGGGATCAGTCCCTGTAACCCTATCCTGGGCAGAGTACACAATGATCTTTTTCTTGTATCATGCTTGTCTGGATCTAAACTCCAGACCTGTTTGCTATAGGAGACCTTACTTGGAGCTCAGAGCTCCTAATGACAGGCCTGGAGGTCACTAGACCATGCAAGCCCTTCTGCCTTGAAAAGACTTCAGGATAAGAATGATTTTAACTCTCACTTACAAGAGAGTTTTTCACGTTCTGTAGGTGAGGGGCAAGTAGTCTGAATGGACCATTTGAGAGCTGGTTATAAATGTGGTCAAAACTTGTTGGTGTCTTTTACAGTGGCAACCCTAGAAACCAGTTGTGGAATCTAATAGTGAGGATAGCCTACAAGCAGAAGAAGGAGGCATTTTGAACTTGGCTGGATTGAGGAACTACTTGGATTGGTGTTGGGAGATAAAAAGGCATCTTTGGCAGTAGCAGAAACAAAGTTCTGAGAATAGGACAGATTTGTAAGGGGAGCATGACTGGGCAGCCTCAAAAAGGTTCTGAAAGACTCCAAGACAATACAATCCTGTCCAAGATAGTGAAATTTGACTCTTGCCTCCTATGCATGAGGTAGGGCCAGAGGTACCTGGGTTCCACAATGGCAAGGCCCAAGGAGAGACCCTGGCTGACATGCCTCTACAATATCCCATGGACTTCTAAAACAGTTATGCCAGAGTGGAACAATGAGGATTTCATCTTGTTGTTAATGGCCGATCAACTCTTCGCCCTCTCACAGATAGCTGTGGG
This sequence comes from Hoplias malabaricus, assembly GCF_029633855.1. Lineage (NCBI taxonomy): Eukaryota > Metazoa > Chordata > Actinopteri > Characiformes > Erythrinidae > Hoplias > Hoplias malabaricus. Next base: position 13,662,817 of record NC_089810.1, read on the forward strand.
GGCATGGGAGTTTGCCACTCCATTGTACATGCGTTTTGTGGGTTTGGAGAATGCATATGACGCATTTCCTTGAAATATTTTGTTTGGAGTGCTGTAGTGGAATGGTTTGCCTCGGTGTTTGAGGGGAGCTGTTCCATATTTGTACTTTCAGAGTGTGAGTTGCGTTCTCCTCAGTAAGTTTGATTTATTCACTGTGGTCGTTGGACTCCATTGATTTTGTGCCTTGTCTCCAGTCCTGTTTCTGATATTCATGAACAGATGATCAGAACCTCCAAGTCTGAGATGTGGTAATCTCCTGGAAACAGATGGCATGCTCCCTTCATATAGGGGGTGAGAACTTACCCCATGTGAAGGTGTTTGCGTGTCTCAGGGAACCTCTTGACCATTATGTTAAAGACAGATGTCCCCTAATATCCCCACCCTCACCTATGATCATGAGCTTTTTTTAATAAACAAAAGAACAAGATGAGTTTTCTGCGATGGTTTGCTGGGCATACTCTCTGTGATCAGGTGAGGAGCTTTTAAAAAGTAGAACCACCTCAACTGGCTCCTCTCAACACGTAAGAGTAGTGGGTCTACTTTTGAATTGCTAAGCTCCCACTGAAATGATGCTTTAAATTTCTGCCATAGGCCGGGAGAGAAGCCACTGGAAAGCAGGGAGGCAGTGGAAATAAAGCTGCAGGCTAAGCTAAAGGCTAGCCTGGATTGACTAATCCTGTTAAGACTACCAGAACTGCTGAGATACCCAGATGAACAGTCTGACAGTTTCTGTGGAGGCTGGAGGAGGAGATGCTGGTGGTGAGTGGGCTGTTTAATGCTATGCTAAGTGCTAGCTGAATTGACTACCCCAATTGTCTCCTTTCTCCCAAATGTCTCGGGCTGCACTGTTGGATCTGGGCCGGTGGAATGATCTGTTTCACCTGATGGATCTGCTACATCCAGAGCATGAGCCACTGTTCTCTAAGTATCATTCAGTCCAAAATTAAATTATTGGACTGGGTTTTTACAATCCTGTGGCTTATACAAAAGGAATCATACTATTGATGTTGTCAGACAATTTGATTTGCTGGTATTGTGATGTAAAAAGTATTTCAAAAATATAACAAATTTTAGGACAAATCACCTACTCTAGCTTTAAGTCTTTTTAAATTGGCTCCCAAACATCAGAGAGCTGACATTCAATATTATAAAAAAAAACTGATAAAGGAATAACCCAATCTAATTGTGAAATTCAATGAGAGGGATGAAATATTGTGAGAAATAATTTGTGTCTATTAGCCTGCTGAAAGTCCCCCTGCCACACTCTTATGTGTGTGAGTAGTAACTTGACAAATGTGTTTAAGTCAGACATGGAACTCTGCTATAGATATTATCTGTAATGCTGTTTCTGGCTAAAATTATTTTAATGTGATCTATTGCAAGCTTCAACAAATAAATGAATGCATTTAAAAGCTACCCAGTAAACAATTAGCCGTTGATTCAACATTGAAATATGTCCTTGATGGACAGACTACTTTTAGACCTATTTTGAGCGTCCAGGGACGTTCCTTGTTTACTGGGTATGTATGTCCATGTTAATCTCAAACCACTAAAATATTCTTCTGAATCAATATTAGTTGAGTATTTTTACGTGAACTGAAGGACAAAAAAAAAATGTTTACCAATAGAAATGAATATAAATAGTGATGTAGTAAGGGCCTTATAACCTTTCTCTCTCATACCTCTAGTACAACATCGGCGGCATCGTGAATCAGCATGACTAGAGTACCAATGCGGATATAGTTTGCACACCAAGAGAAAGAAAGCAGTGTCAGAGTGGCCCAGTGATGCAGCAGCTGCTCTTTAAAATCCTACAGACACACACAGAAAGACTTTGATCAGTAACAGGAAAGATAGCACATCAGACATGTGTTCAGATAATACATTAGCAATACTTCCATAACCTCAAGCACACATACAAGTGATAAAACAGCTCAGAGAGCACAGTGCACCCTCTGTAACTCACACTGACATTCACACAATCTCTGTAATATCACAACCTTGCACCTTTTCTCCTTTTAACACTACTTTATTTCACAGAACACCAGCTCCCCTATACTTTGTAGTTCGAATGGTAAACTGCAAACCAATGCACCCTATAGACACAGATGCACTGTCCATTCTCTGGACTACAATTTGATTGTACTCAAGATGTTGTTCTGCGTGCTTTATTTGATCAGACACTGCTGGAGTTTTTAAACTGTTTTTAAGTGTCACAGCTGGACTGAGAATAGTCCACCAACCAAAAATATCCAATCAACAGCGTCCTGTGGGCAGCATTCAGTAACCACTGGATACAAATTATTCAGAGCAACAGATAGACTACTGTCTGTAATTGTACTGCACAGTGCTCCTGTATGAACAGTGAGTGTAGAAACCAGTAGATGGTAGTAATGTTATTGCTGATGGGAGTGTATTCTTACTTCATTGATTGATATTATTGTTTCTGAATGGCGAAAAGGAAAATAATTAAGAGGCTTATATCATGGGAACTAGGCCTGTCCCGATAGCCATTTTTTGTAGTCGATATATCGTCCCAGAAATAACTGTGATAAACGATATTATCATTTGAGGACAACTTTATTCCATTGATATAATGATAATATAATAGAATAATAATGCAGTTACACCACTTTAAAAATCACTGAACTTAAAGCAAAACAATGATTAAGAATATTCAGACATTGTATTAAGAATACAGTGGAACCTCTACGTACGAACTTGATCCGTTCCGTGACCCGGTTCGTAAGTGGAAAAGTTTGTTTCTTGAGTCAATTTTCCTCATTTAAAATAATGGAAAAACAAGTAATGTGTTCCAGCCCCCACTCCAAAACTCACCCTTTTTGCACTGATATATGTTTACAATACTCTCATATTAGTAAAAAAAAAATAGCATTACTAAAAATAAAAAAGAAATACAGTGGTAACAGTAATAAAAAAGAAATAAAGTTGTAAGTGGTTACACATCGCTACCTTGAAGACGTGACAACTGGCTGGAGGAGTAACACAGGCACTGGCTGTATGACGGGAGGTGGGAGGTGGGTGGAATAACGGAGAGTAGGCGGGTGAATGTGGGGAGACGAAGCGTAGATACGGCTTAACTTAGCACGAATTTCGATGTCTGCTCTTTACACTAATGCTAAATTGCTAAAACTACACTTTGCTAATCTTAAAAGCTCACTCAAGTCTGGGCGCTGGGAGACTCGCCGATTGGGGTCAGTGGCCATTTCCAGCCGCCGGCTCGGTGGAGGCTCGGGTTCATTTCTAGAGTCATGGTTCGTTGGTGGAGATAAAAAATATTTAAATGCCCTGTTCGTATCTTGGAAAGTTCGTTAGTATAAGCGTTAGTTAGTAGAGGTTCCACTGTATTTCAATATGCTAAATAAATAAAACATAAATACATTTACTTTTTTATTTATTTTATATTATTAAACAAATCCATATAATGGCTCCAGAACAGAGAGAACTGAACAAAGCGAGCAGCTAAGGTACTAGTGACGTTAGATGTTTTATATAAACAAACATGTCAGTAAACACATTGTGTGAATCTGAGGTCAGGAAAATTTTCTTTTATTTTATTTTGTAAATGTAAATAAGTTATAGGATGTACCCTTACCTTACGTTTTATATCCACAGCGACACTGAACAAGAGAGAGCTGTAAAAACTCATCTCAATCATGTAATACCAGTACTGAGAGTCCAGGAGGGACTAAAGACACAAATGCAAACAAACACACAAGCAGGCAGTTAAAATACAAATCCCACACAAAGATAAACATAAACAAAATGATATGTCATTACAAGCATAAACCTAGTAGGCCCTTCCTATGAAAATAAACATTTACATAAAAAAAAATATGCTCAAAAACAACATCTCAACACACAGAGAGAGTCCTCCCAGTTCTGCATGCAAATAGCACCCAGACACACACTGGCTCTAGAACACATTTTGTTTTAATAAACCTTTACAGCACATCATTCACAAATTATCATTTAATATTCATTATAAGCCTAGCTCAGTTCACTCTGGAAGCTGTTTGTATTTTCTGGTTCCCTCTTTTGTGGAATTCCAAAGATATTCCTTGATGTTGAGCTTTGTTCTGTGGATTAAACAGGGCTGAGGCCTAACTGAGACTTGTATGCTAAGCTAATTTATGTCTAAGCAGCTGAGACTTGAGATGGATATGAGGCTTAGGTCTGTATCTCTGCTGAAAGGACTGTGTTTGCAATTTTTGAATAATACGACATGTCATAAACCTTATCTGCTCAGTTCACACTTACCTGCTTGGGAAATCCCACCCAGACTTCCCGTAAATCATAAAACCAGGGTTTCTGTAAGACAGAATTACAATTACAATTCATACTAATGTTTTAAGTGTTCGTTTGAATGTGGGTGTGTGTTTGTGTTTGTGTTTGTGTTTGTGTATGACAGGAGCTTGTCCATGCATGTTAAATCCTTGCTGTGAATGGCAGTACTTGGCTGGAGTCTTGTGGGAATATATTACTTATTATCCTTGAGGCACATCACACATGATTGCGCATGCACATGCAAAATGTGACAAACCTCCACACAGACAAACACTGATTCAAGGTCATTTAGAAACATGTGTGACCACATAAATTTACAGTGGCGTAGAGAAAGGTTTTAGTCTGAGCAGAGTTTAAATACTTACGTCATGTAGAGCCAGCAGGCCTCCCAGGAATGCACAAAGATAAAACACAAACCTCCAGCTACACAAAAGAGAACACATTTGACTTAAATCCCACAGATATCATGCAGTGTAGTACACTACCAAACAAAACACACAATAGTGGCCAAAACTCTTCATTATATAGAAGTATTAATAATTAAGAATTTATAATAATTAAGAAATATATTTTACACACACACACACAAATAAATATTTAGATGTGTTGTGCTGGTACATGATCTGCAGGATGACTATCACAACAAAACCTTGTATCTCCAGAACGCTAAAAGCATGTTTACAGGAATTGCTATGAATATTCTTAACTTTGAATGGAAATTAACTGAACAGCTTTTCAAATCTTGCAGCATTTCTATTGGATTATTCAAATTTATCAATTCATTGTAAAGGACATTGAGTATTTTCAAACTCTAAAAAAAGTATAATAAATACAGGGATTTGTTCTGACACTGATAAGGTGTATAGGTGTAACACTTGGGAGTTGAGAAGGATAAGGAATAAAGGAGCTGAAGCACATGCAAACAATTAAACACAAAGATGAACACTGAGGAAAACTGGAACTAAACAAAACAAACTTAACAGTTACATAAAAAAGGAATAGATAACTACAGTGCATTCAGACACTGAAACTTGAATACTAAGAATAACACTGAGAAGCATGATTACACAAAAATGCAGGAGAGAAAACGCACTGGTTAACATTCAATGACTGACAAAACTGGATTAGGGAACTTGGCTTTTGGGCATACAGGCAAACAAGGGACACCTGTGAGCTCCTCTGACTGACTGTGGTGGGAACACACAAGGACACAGAGTGAAAACATAAACACGTGGCTAAGAAAACAAAGAGCTCATGTGACAGAGACAGAACAAGAGGAAAAACGAAAACATGCATGAATCAGAGACATGACACAGAACAGCGCAATAGTGGTATTCTCCTACAGGATTTTATAGATTTTATGGTGGAGTATATGATTAAAGCCAGTTACTTTTCAATACTCAGCACTGTATTTGTAGGAAGTTATCCAGGTCGAACAGTAATCACTTATTTTGCTTATGGCTACTCTTAAAGTAAAGCATTGCCAGTGTTTGTGTTTGTGCATGTACCTCGCTTCTCTGAATTTCTTCAGCACTCCCGGTCTTTCCTGGTTTCTCCTTCTGCGAAACCAGTTTTCCACCTGCCTCTCTGTCCAGCTCACCTTTTTACTGAGGCCTCTAACATCTGCCTATACATAACAGAATAAAGTACACCCACAGGTTCATACACCAAGACATTATAGTACAGTTTAGGCAAAGTGTGTGTTTATGTAGGGCACTTTTTTATTATTATTACTATTTTTATTTTGAATGTGAAGTGTTTTTGAAAAAGTATACTCTTAATATGTGTGTGTGTATGTACCTGTGAGGGATGTTTAGAGTGTGTAGTATAGTACTGTTCTAGCGTAGAGTTATATGACACTCTTAGATGAACTTTTTCTTTCACTCCCAGCGCTGCAGCGATAAGTGGAGCAGTCAGTCTGTCAAGAGAATATTAACAGATCAGCAAAAGGCATAGTCCTCCACCTTCTACACCTCACCTCATCCTCCATTCTCCCCCACATGCAAAGGCTTGTCTTGCCACAGTTATGCTGTCTGCCCAAACCATTTGTTCCCATCACCTCTTGGGGGTGTGTCCTCAATGTCTGCGCATTTGTGTTTGTTTTCATACAATTTCTGGACAAATACACTGCTCTAAGAGAGTTAGATGTCATTCATAGTAGTAATATGTTTCGTAATTCTGTTTACACTGTAGGTAGTGTTTCATGTTTCCACGAAACCATAAATAATATTCCTTTTACAGTAATGCTGTTTTCTTGTTAACAATTTGAAAACATTTGAATCCTAGTGTATTTTCTGAATGTGTAAGATGTAATTGCATAATGCATATGAATATTATATATAAGTAGTAATGTGTAATATTAATATCAAACTTTCATTCATTCATTATCTGTAAGCGCTTATCCAGTTCAGGGTCACGGTGGGTCCAGAGCCTACCTGGAATCATTGGGCGCAAGGCAGGAATACTCCCTGGAGGGGGTGCCAGTGCTTCACAGGGCAACACACACACACACACATTCACTCACACCTACAGACACTTTTGAGTCGCCAATCCACCTACCAACGTGTGTTTTTGGACTGTGGGAGGAGACCGGAGCACCCGGAGGAAACCCACGCGGACACGGGGAGAACACACCAAACTCCTCACAGACAGTCACCCGGAGCGGGAATCGAACCCACAGCCTCCAGGTCCCTGGAGCTGTGTGACTGCGACACCTATCTGCTGCAACACCGTGCCGCCCTGTATTATCAAACGTATTATATTTAATTTGTTACATATTTTCACTGATGAGTCAAAGCCTTTTCTCTTCAAAAATGTTTTGGTCTATTATTATTTTTGTGAAAAAATAAAAATAATATTTATTCAGATTTTTGTTCCTAAAACAACATGTATGAAAGACATGGCTCATAATATTGCACAGAAATAGTTACAAAAATAAAGCATATATGGGACATAAATCAGCCATAACTTTAATTCTACCTGTTAATACTGTGCTGGTCCCCCTCATGCACCAAACAAAACAGCTTTGACTCTTTAAGGAATAGACTCCACATGAACTCGTGGTATCTGGCCCAAAGACCTTAGCACCAGTTTCCAGAAGCCCTGCAAGTTGTAAAATGTTGCCTATATTGTTCTGAATTGTTTTTGCAACATGCCCCGCAGATGTTTGAAAAGATTAATATCTGGGAATGTGGAGGCGGTGTCAGCAACTTGAACTCACTGTCGTGTTCCACAAACCTTTTATGCAGCACTGTTGCCATAAAGATGTGTACCTGGTCAGCAACAATATTTAAGTAGGTGGTACCTGTTATCATAATATCCACATGAAGGCCAGGACCCAAGATGCCCCCCAGAACACTGCCCAGAGCCTCACAATGTCAGTGCCAGCTTGACTTTCTCCCATTGTGATTCTTTGCGCTATCTTATCCCAGGTATGTGACAAACCTCTCCCAGCTGTCAACATGATGTGAAAGTATACCTGATTTATCAGACCAGGCCACATTCTTACACTGCTCAGTGTTAGAGAGGTGAGGCTGCCCAATGTAGCTGGTTTTGGTGAACCGGGTCAGCAAGGGTTTTCACCAGAAGGACTAGCCTTCATTTGCCACGTGCATCAGTGAACCTTGGGCAGCCATGACATTGTCACCAGTTCATCGCAGTTGTCCTTTCTGGGATCATTTTTGGTAAGAACTTACCACAATATAATATGAGAACACCATACAAAAACTGACTGTGACTATTGAAATGTGTGTGCATGTGTACCTCTCATACAGGACCCTAAGGCCCAGCAGCAGCACTGCTATCGGTAAAATGATGTACAGATGAGACACATGAGCGTAAACATGATCCTCTTTGTCCTGCAGGTCTGCCCATGTTACATTGACAGGCAACCACAGACGCTCCCACCAAAACCACTCACTGATCATTGCCCTGGAAAACACACACCCACACACAAACATACACACACGTTAAAACAGCCTCAAAATATCTGAACACAGTGATTCAGTAAACCCCGGCATCACCAATGTGTCATACACACCTACATCTTAAACACCGGCAAACACAGACACATATAATGTACTTAAGTTAAACCCTCACATTTCAGTCTGATTACAAACGTTTTATAAACTAGTAATGAATATATTTCACAAATAACAGAAATATAATGTATAATTATTTTACAAAACACTGCCCCTTACTTCTCTATCCGTCCTAACACCAGCATCGCTTTTTATACAGTGGGAACACCTCTCTTCATCAAAGTAAACATTTACCTTGAAGAGTTTAAGACCGTTAGAGCCTTTCAGAGGAACACCTTGAGCAAACTAAATGCTAATGAATAGATAATATTTGACGCAACACTTAGACACACAGAAGAAAACTTGTTTAATCTTTTTTAAAAAATAATACAATTTAACCAAAATAATTGTCTGTTGTGAGTTTAACCAGGACACTGCTGGCTCTGTGTGTAAACTGTTGTGGTGCTACTGCTGAGCTGCTAGTGAGCAAGGAGGACTGATAGAAGAGAAATGAGAAGCTTCAGCTGTGAAAACAATTCACACCACTTTGCAAAGAGATAAGGCCAATTTTTTTGTACGACTTCCAAAATAAAAATAGAATTTTAATTAAGTAAAAACCCATTTGGAAACGCTGACTTTCACATTATGGCCAACAGTAAGTTCAGCAAAATTATTAAAGAAGGAATGCTAATTTAAATTGAGGGTCTGCTGTAAACTACATTCTTTGACTACTAACTGTGGTATAATTTCAGCAATATGTGTGTGTGTGTGTGTGTGTTTGAGAGTGAGAGAGAGCAAGAAGGGAAGGCATGTTAGAACAGTTCTGAAAGAAGCCAGTCTGTGCACTTAATATAATGACGTACATGTTTATAAAGGACAAACTGAACTTGATGGAGACAAAACAGTTCCTTGTCTGTTCTCAGTCACAGGAGTTCCATTAGCGCCACTAAACAGTTTTTAGTTGCATAAAGGAGCTCAGGTCAGGAATGTCCATCTCGAATTTCAGGTATGAACACATGCACAGATAAAGCAGGTATGTGCTCAGAAAGAGCCTGTTATGAGTTTCTTGTCATAAAGAATAGTCTAGGTGTTATTCATTTATGAAAACAAGAGCAAAAATAACACTCACTCACACAGACAGTATATTCATGAGGAAAAATAAACAGTAAAAAAGAACCCTACCTGCCTTTTCCCTGCTCTGCTCTCCAGCCAACTGAAACAGGTAAGCCCTCCCTCTGTTATTCACTCACTCTCATTTTTCACCAATAGCCCTCCCTCCAACATTTTTTCACATAACACACACACTCAGATAAGACACACCTTTAGTCAGTGATCCTTGAAAGTCCTGCAGAGTAATGACTCCACTACTGAATGAATGAACAAAAACATTTTCTCAGTATACATTACCCCATATCACAAACAAAGCCCACTGGATAATAGCCTTTGTGTGTGTGTGTGTGTGTGTGTGTGTGTTGTAAGAGGCCAGTGAAAATAATAGCCGGAGTTTGGGTTGTAAAAGAAAGTAAAGGGTTTCTTGAGACCTGAGAGAGAGAGAGATTCATATTTCATAATTTACAAAGGAAATAAAATCTCTAACGTGGCACTAATTCCTTGTTCAACACAGAACATCAGCAGCAGATTGGAGATTCAGCCCCACTGCCAGGACTCAGAGACCATGTCTATATGGCCTGATGCCATTTAAGGGCCTGTCATTTTATTAGTTGGAGTAAAGTCTGCTAGATAGGCCCTCTCAGAGGTGACGCCTAATGAAGTCAAGTGCTGACCTCACTGTTAATAAACCACCGTTAATACACTGATTAAACCGCCATAAAATATGTAGTTTGTTTGAAAAATACTGAATTTCAGTTGTACAAGTCTAATCCCGTTGTGCTCATCGGCTCAGTGCACAAATATTTTATGACACTTAAATAGAAAGAAGAAAATGGATTGTTTGCCCACTTGGAGTCTGGAATCCTGGTAATGATTTCAAATGCTTTAGAATATTTAATGTTCCAAAAAAATAACGTTGGTTTGATATATATATATATAAAATGACAACTGATCCTATACTTGGCTTCTTTTACACTTTGCTATTTAGATAAAGGTTGCATAGGAGGTAAATAAATAAATAAATGTAATACTACACCAAGGCAAAGCAGTAGGCTCATGAGGTCACAGGTGTTCTGGGTATTCTTCCAGTGAAGGTGTTAATGCTCTCTAGTGGTGCTCTGAAGAATTACATCTACATTCAAGCACAATGCTGCTTATTAGTGACTTACGATACCACACATATTCCTTCTGATCCGATACCAAGTAAAACCCAGGCGGATACTGATAACTCAGATTCAGAAAAGGAAAATTAAAACTATTTTGTATATTATTTATTTACTTAATTAATAATGTTTATATATATTTTACAATAACATTTATTTATCCATCCATCCATTATCTGTAACCCTTATCCATTTCAGGGCCACAGTGGGTCCAGAGCCTACCTGGAATCATTGGGCGTAAGGCTGGAATACAACCTGGAGGGGGCGCCAATCCTTCACAAGGCAACACCCACATTCACTCACACCTATGCACACATTTGAGTCATCAATCCACCTACCAACGTGTGTTTTTGGACTGTGGGAGGAAACCGGAGCACCCGGAGGAAACCCACACAGACAGGGGGAGAACATACCAACTCCTCACAGACAGTCAACCGGAGCGGGAATCGAACCCACAACCTCCAGCTCCTTGGAGCTGTGTGACTGCGCCACCTACCAGCTGCGATACCGTGACACCCGCACTTATTTTATAACAATTTAAATTAATTGTGGCATTCGGTTTTTCAAAGAATTACAGGAAATGTACACAAACTGAGACTGAAAAGATGTGAATCACACCCTCACAGTCAGTTCTAAACATTAAACGTTGCCAAATTTTGCAGCTGCCAAAAGATTCGAAGTGGCTGTCTGAGTTACTCTTTCAGTGTGCCTCTGAGTGTGGGGCAGTAGAGGGAGAAGGTGGAAGGAAAGGTAGTTCCTATACTGTGCCGTTATTTATGGTGGCATTTTATTATTAATACACATCTAGGATATACATCCATTTTACAAAATAAATAAACAAATGAAGTAGATATTTTGGAGCCAGAATCAATTCTTAAAGTAAGAGCAAGGATCAGTAGGATCCATTTTATGTATCTGCCCATCTCTACTGTGTATAAAGTCTAACTCACCAAAACAATGCCACCAGTTCTGAGGCTGGTTCAGTCAAATGATGACACGGGAACCTCATTCATTCATACTTTTATTATGAACAGTAATAATGTTGGTTTTCCCATTATAATATCAAAATATTGTTGCTGTTTCTCAAGATCTCTAGGAGTAACACAGAACTGGTCTACGTCGTAAATGCTGGCTCATTTTTGTGCTTAGTTAATTTAACCCAGGCTAAAGCACCATGCATATCATACATATATTGCCACTCAGCAAAGAGCAAGTCTACATTCACATTCTGTGCTCTCTTCTGGAGGAGGATGCGTTGTGTTCCTCTACCTGAACAGTTTCATTGTCTGATCTGATACAGTTATATAACAGTTCACTTTGTGAAGACAATGACTGACAGACAGCACAGTGATTTTTTTTTTTTACATGTAGTAATACCCTGTACTAAATGCTCTAAAATACCTTTTATTTCTGTTGGCTATTGTTTATCACAACATTGCAAAACCTTAATTTGTCCACATAAAAATAGTTCAGTTGAGGTGCACTTGAAGTTCTGACTAGCTAGAAAAGTGGTCATTGCTGATGAAAAAATACTAAGATCTGCTCCCTTTCATCCTCCCTTCACTGAGCTGCTGCTGGTTAGAATTGTGCTTCATTATTGACTCCAGTTAATAATTATGTGGTATGTTTCATATAATCAGAGGATTAAACCACTTAGCTTAAAGCCACAGTTTTAGCGGTAGTGGAGTGGCATACCATTATAAAGCCCAACAATAAGGCTGCTCAATTGATATACGTAATGTAAAACGCAATATAAATGTATTTACACATTTAAAATTTATGAAAGATGAGTTACAGGATTTCCCTCCTTTTAGGACCTCACCATATTTGTAAACAGTGTCTGAAAGTAACACTCACAAGCTGGGTTTACTCTAAGCTATTTAGGCTAACCAAATGCCTTGACCATAACTCAGAAAAAAATCACAAATACACAATGAATTGAAGACAATAATTCTCAATTCAATTACACTTGGACACATTACACATCAAATAAAGATGAGTCTTCAGAGTCAAGGCAATTGGTGGCCTTAAGATTAAAGGTTCAAGAGGCATAGACCATGTCTGGGATTCGCTCAGGTGCATTTTCCTTGAAACACTTGATAGATGTTGGAGGTTTTTTTCACAGTTCCATACCATTTCAATTATTTGAGCAGCTAATTTTCAGGTTTTACTGTATGAATGAAATCCCCTATGTACAGGTAAACCTTTAAACAAACAGATGCCAGTGCTCATCCATGAACAAAAACAACATAAAACAAATGTCCCCTGCTGATTATGGCATATGTATAGGCCACACAGCCCTTGGGCCCAAATGGCCGAGGGATTTCTCCTTTCTCTCACTTCTCATCAAGCCAGATTTGAAAAAGGAGGCCGAAAGTCTTTGTAAAGTATTGGAATGTATATTCGGAGGGTTGGAATGTGTTGAATTGTCATTAAATCCAGTGACTTAGTTCCTGTGATACTAAAAAAACCTTAGAGTGCACCTCTTGGCACACAAAAGTACAAAGGGCGCGTCCCAACACCACATCACAACTTACAGAACAATGCCTTATTTGACTTGGTGAATAAAAAAAAATATCTCACCATCAATGGACAACACGCATGATGGAAAAGACCTCAATAAACACACATACAGTTACTGATGATCCTGCCCTCGGTGGGCCTTACGACGAGTCGGTGAAAGTGTAGTGACTACTTGGGTCACCTGGCACTGAAAGAAGTGATTGGTTGAGAGCTGTTGGAGGGGTAGAGTAGAACTCAGCATTCTCCAATTACGCTTACACAGGGGTGTTGCGTGACAGCTCACTAGGCGAAGGAGGGACCTTCTGGCTGAGATGTGTAAAGCTGGTGGAGTGACTGGCTCTCGGGGGGCTTTCCACAGCGTCGGGTCCTCTTTGCCTAGGGGGAAGAGTCTGACAACGGGACTTGGCTCTTGTGCTTGGGTCCTGCAGAGGAAGTCCTTTTGCAATGCTAGCCATAAGCTCGGGTTTGGATGGTGGTCTTGGCAGTGCAGTGGTCTGACTGCTGGACAGCTCTGGTTTGGACGGAGGTCGTGGCAGTGACGCTAATTGGCTACCTGTAAACTCTGGCTTGGATGGGGACCGCACCATTGCTGCTTGGCTGGTTGTGATTTCCTGTTTAGATGGAGGTCGTGGCAATGCTGTAGACTGGCTGTTTGTAAACTCTGGCTTCGATGGCGAATGTGTCACTGCCACTTGGTTGTTTGTGATTTCCTGTTTAGAAGGAGGGCGGGGCAGTGCTCCTAACTGACTGCCCGAGAGCTCTGTTTTGGATGGTGGACGTGATAGCACAGATGACTGGCTGCCAGAGAGCTCTGTTTTTGAGAGTGGTTGTGACAGCTTTGAGAGTTGGCTGCTGGAGAGATCTCTTTTAGATGGTGTGTGAGAAGGTACTTTGGGCGTGCCACGTAAGAGCTCACTGGGCGATGGAGGAATCTTCTGGCTGAGCTGTACATAACTCGTGGAGTGGCTGGCTTTGCTTGCATGTTCTCCGAGTTCATTCCCTCTGTGCCTAGGTGGAAGAGTTCGACAACGGCTCCTGGGCCTGGTACCTGGACCCTGAGTAGATGGGCCACCCAAGTCAAAATCTTGAGAGTGGGATGCCGCTTCTGTTTTCCCATGATTTGAAGAATCCAACAGATTTAAATGAGGATCTGACGTAACGTGGGGTCGGAAAGATGACTGTGGGATGCTGGGGCTTTCAGTGGGTGAAGCAGACTCAGGCTGATTGGAGTGTGCTGCAGATTCCTCCTCTACTAGTTCAAGTTTCGCCTCCCTGTCTGCATTCTGCAACTCATTTAACTCCTCAACCGACTGACTCTCTCGCACTGTGCCATACTCTGGCCCCACAGACTCCTCCTCTTCTGGGCTCTTAATGGTGATGTCGATGTTGGCAGGACGCTGGGATTGTCGACGTTGCTTCTCTGCCTCCTCACTTAGGAGAAGGTCCAGCAGGAGAGCCTTGTCCCTCTTCAGCCGTTCCTTTAGAGACCGCGGGACATTAGGAATCAACCATGCTACCAGCATACTGAGGAACATTGCCAGGTTCTGAAGTACACAAAGTAACAAGACAAGATTAACCTTATGAATTCAGAGATTTACAAGAGAAATACTAGTCAAACAACAAATGTAATGAAAGCATAGAAAAATTATTGTTCTGCTGACCTGAAAAAAGATGACAAAAGCTAGTCGGGCCGCTAGTACTGACCAGTACTGCTTAGAGAGCTGATATGACTCAGGAGACCAAGGGGGGTCTCGATAGTCTTTATATCTGAAAGAGAAGAAGAAAAAATAGGAATTGGAGGAAGGGAGGGAGAGAGTGAGAAAGAGAGAGAGAGTCAATGCAAGTGATAAAGTAATAACACTGATTAAAGTTATGCTTAGTAATTTGGATAAGAATGTGTGTGAGTATATTTGTGTATTTGGGGAATCATGTTCACCTGCAGATGCGGAGTTCCCTGTCGGAGCGTGTGCTGTTGGGTGCAGTGCCGGGTTTGAAGTTGCTTGTGTTAAAATATGCCAGTGTGTGGTCTGTAAAGCCATGCATGGTGCCTGTTTCACTGTACAAATACTGATAGACCATCCGAGGAATAAACTCTGATGTGAAGGAAATGACAAATGCCTAAAAGTGAGAGAGGAAAAAGATACATGAAAAATGATAGAAAGAAAGATGTGTTATGCCATCATTCAGTACTTATATCTATATCTAAAACAAACTATATATATACATACATAATTTTTTTTTGTTACATACATTTGTGATAACAGCAAACTTGCTTATCCCACTCAGGATGTCGTACCATATCCCTAAGAAGAAAAAAAGAGAATCTAAAACACTGGGCTAAAAAGTCATAAAACAAACTGAACAGGGAATCAGACTGTGTTTATCTGAGGCAAAATTGGAAGGCATTATTAAAGAAACACCTTACATTCTCCTGCATTTAAAAGTCACCTCTCATCCCTATTTAAAGTTAATCTAACAGGAAGAGAAGGAATGAAAATGAAGTATATTTTATAATGTAAAAAAATACCCTATATCACAATATAAAAAGAGAGCACTGACATACATCAGATATTTGGTACTAATTGTTGTAAATTGGGGCGGCACGGTGTCGCAGTCACACAGCTCCAGAGACCTGGAGGTTGTGGGTTCAAGTCCCGCTCCTGGTGACTGTCTGTGAGGAATTTGGTGTGTTCTCCCCGTGTCTGCATGGGTTTCTGCCTCCCAGAGTCCAAAAAAAAAAACGTTGGTAGGTGAATGAATGAAAGTGTGAGTGTCTGTGTTTGGGTGTATTCCTGGGTGTATTCCCGCCTTGCGCCCAATGATTCCAGGTAGGCTCCGGACCCACCGTGACCCTGAATTGGATAAGTGCTTACAGATAATGAATGAATTAATGTTGTAAATAATTTGTAGCCAATCCACCTACCAAGGTGTGTTTTTGGACTGTGGAGGAACACCCAACTCCTCACAAACAGGACCCTGGAGCTGTGTGACAGTGACACTACTTGCTGCGCCACCGTTACCCCCTTCTGTTCATGTTAGAGTAATTTTAAAATGGGAAAGGCACTGATTTTGACCTTTAAGAGAGTGGAAGTAGTTCTCTAATTTCAATCTCCTCTGTATATAACTTAATTTCCAGTCAAAATAGCCACTGTGTATAAGTTATACTTTCGCATAAGACATTTCCAAGGAGCTTACATAAAAAATAACACACTTGTATAAGTATGCATCAGTAAAAATACATAGGTGTTTCTGCCAAGTCTTCCCCTGTGAGAGAACAAGTGTTATGGGTTTTAAAGAATGCACAGCATTCATGGAACAGTTACTGAAAAGGAAATAGACAAAAAAAAAGTAATTTTTAAATCAAACAAATGAGAAGCTGGTGTTCTCAGAACCATTTACAAGGCGTCTAGGAGCCCTGCCCTCATGAACATTAAATGTATTTGGGATCATTTGTATAACGAAGATCAGATTTAACCTACATCTGAGACTAAACTTTGGGGGTGAGGAAAAAACATATACCTGCAGATTTGAAAGCAAGTCCGTGGAGAGACTAAATACAACTTATATTTTCCAAAAATATCTTTTCTTTTACTATGAATTGTTAAAAACAAGTGAACATTTTGTTATATAACTGTTCTGACTGTAAATTAAATGGAGGCCCCTACCTTTTCACTATACTGTATGTTTGAATTAAATTCATACCAATTTCCTTTGCTCTGACAGCGTCAGGTCGGCGTATTTCAGTGACGAACTTTGCAGCATCAAGGCGAATTTCAATGACATTGTTAAGTAGAGCAAAGACAGGAGCCAATGGGAAGGATGCCACAAAAAGTGTGACAAATCCATATTGAATAACTGTAAAAAAAAATAAATAAATTAAAAGCACAATCACAGTAACATGTTTTTTATAGTGTTGGTCCTTCATCAAGCAACACGCTTTCTGCATTCTTAAACACTATTATTTTATTTTACTCTAGAAAATTTGGCATGGGACCAAGAGACTACAGCCAAAAAGAATTAAACATCTTACACAAACTAAACAATAGAGCCCCTCACTGCTGTTTACTGGCTCCAAAAAACACCATAATAATACAAAAATGGTCAAGATTTGTCACAGCATAAAACACACTCTTGAAATTAGACTCAGATCCTAAACTACTGCTTAGATTAATCCTCAACAGAGGCTTCTTCTAAATTACATCAGATGGTAATAGTACAGCTGCATAAACCTACATCTCTCATGTATATAATGTGCGATTCTAACAGTCCTGCAGCAAAAAATTACAAATCTAAAGTGTTCGTGTAACACATGGGACATTTAAAATCATCACAATAGGATTATAGTTCATATTTTTGTCACTATACATTAATGATACGTGTATCACCTGAAAATACAGTACAGAAGGAAGGACAATGCATCATTTCCAGTTCTGGTTCAAGTAGCACTGAGGTAACTACAATTCATTCAATCACTCTGTATTGCTCAGAAAAGGCATCAGTCTCACTAAACAAACCTGGGATTCAAACTGAGGTACTCACTCATCTCCATATACTCAGGGCTCAGGCCTTCAAATGGTTCCAGCTCATAGTCTAAGTTCCAGCGGTTTCGTGGGCGATCTTTTTTCTTCTTCTTTTCCCCTACTTCCTTTTCCTCCTTATATGTACGATACATCTTCTTCAGCTTCCTACAGAGGAAAAGAGAATGGTTGCCTGAGCATTAAAGTTCTCACAGAGCTAATATTTAAAGAATATTTAAAATGCATTTGCAGTGTCTTTTGGGAAATAATAACTAATATTTATACCAAAAGATTACAAAAGTGTGTTCAAAGTGTTCCCAAAGTGCCTCAGATTAAAATGTATATAATATAACATGTGAATATACAGTTGCATTAAACTCACGGAATGGCAATCTCAAACACATTATTCTGGATAAGCTGCTTCCCCAGCATGATCATTCCTAGCTGAATGCACACTTCAATAAGACAGCCTGCTGGGGCACACTATAACACACACACACACATTACATATTATACAAGTGTGAAAAGTTCACAAATGAAAGGTAAATGTGAGATTTGTGTCTGATTCTATACCTCCTCCATGCGGAAGTCCTTAAAGACATATACATAGTCACCTGGACGACCTGCAAACCTTTAAGACCCAGTTTCATTTGGGGTTAGATAAATGCAGTGCTTTGTTCAACAATAAAATATTCAATATGCTCATCAATTCACAGACAGACGTTATGCTCCAATACAGTGTAAACATGATTATCTGCGAGTATGTTTGTGACTAACCTGCCCTTGAAAAAGGCCACATAAAAGACAGGTGCAAAAGCATTCATGCTCTTGAGCAGAAAGGCTTTTAGGATCAAGTGCTCTTCAAACGCTGCTTCAGTCCTCGGAATCTCTGAAATGAACAGTATGTCATCACCACTGACAATTCGGCAGGCATTTCATTCATTTAATAGAGGCTTACCCTAACCTTAAACAAACCTACAACTTGCCTATCCTTAACTTTACATTATCCCTGACCCTAACCTTACTTACCTAACGTCTTTACTTTAAACTAAAATGATTCCCCATAGAGAGTTCCCCATTATTTGAGGGTGCAAGCAGATTGTGGGCTCCACAACATAACAGTGTAACTTCAAGCACACACACACATACGCATGCAGACTGACCCAGTTCTGTGATCCAGACTGCCACAGCCCCGTAGATCTCATCCAGCACCAAAACCACCAGCAGGTTTATAATGACAGCAGTGGTTGTCACGGTAACACGAACATTGGCTTTGGCCTCATGGTCAGGGTTCATTGACATCACAGCAAACACGATGATTCGATACAAAATGACACCGGACACAGCTGAGAATGTCACTCCCACCTGAACCAAGAGACAGAGAGGAAGAAGGGTAAATAGGGAGAAGTAGGGGAATGTCAGTGATAAAATTATACATACATTTATTTGAATGAACAAATATAGACACAGATACCAACCATTAGAAGTATTGAGGATATGTTTATGCAGTACCCTGGCAATCGGTCCTTCCATGTTAGAGACTCTGAAGCAAGCTGCAAAAATATATAAATAATAATAATATATAAAACTACATTGTGTTCATTAGTGTAAAATATTACTGTCTTCAATTTTAATCTTTGACATTTTCAATTAATATTACATCATTTGTTGGGGGTTTTGCTTTGGCAGTGTTATACATATAGTACACATATACACACATAAAGTATACATAAACATATAGTGAAATCTTTTTTTATACTCATTTATAGAACAATGCTTCATTCTATTACTTTTCTAAAAAAAAAAAATAAGCCAAATTGAGAGATCTGACAGAAGTGTGTTATTTGCACATACATCCACACACATCACAATTAAAACAGACACACTCTCAGGTGCCCACTCACCACACACACCCACTCTCCCCCCACACACATACCAAGCATGTGTCTTTGATTAGAGGAAGGGCACCACTTTAACTTGTGTGTTTTAATCCAGCTCTGACTCTAATCCCACATAATCTACTGTGTGGAATACCCAGGAGAGGTAATCTGCTTTCAGCACTTTCAGTGTGTATGTGTGTGACTGTGTGTCTGTGTCTGTGTGGAGGCGGGCCTTTGCATGTGTGTGTGGGTGTGTGATGACACTAGACAGACCTAGAAGGGCACAAAAGGAGTAATAACAATCCATAAAATCCCATCAGGAGAAATTCCAACCATCTCTAATGGCTCAGTTATTTCTCATAATCTCTCATGTATGGCACGCATAAAAACAACACACAAACACATAAACATGCACAGTGCACAGCCTCACCAACTCATTATCTAATTAGACAGGAAGTGAGAGAAGCGTGAGAGGAAGAGCAGGTGGGACCTATGTGTGAGGTCAGTACAGAGTGCACTGACCACTCCACATCTGACTGACAGCTGACTGACATCTAATAACATTATCCCCAAAGCCCCACCTCTCTCTCTCTCTCTGATAAGTTGATTAGCTCTCTCTCTCTCTCTCTCCCTCTTTTCCCCACCCCTCTCCTTTCCTCTCACTCTGCTATTCTCTCTCGCTCTCTTTCAATCCGTTCCTCTTCAGTGAGTCACACACACACAAACTGTTCTCTCGCTTACTCTCTCTCTCTCTCTCTCTCTCTCTCCACCCCACCCCCCATTCCTGAGCACTCTCACCGGTGGTTGTCCTCCTTTAGCAGACAGCAGCTTCTCTCTACCTATGTCATCTGTCCTCCCATCCGACTGCAAAACAGTGGAGATTAATCATACACGCAAGCACTCACACACACACATACACACACATACTTTCCTTCTAGCAATACTGTGCTTTAACAATACAAATAGTAACGCACATGAATGCAAACAGTACCTCACTGTGCAGCACATACATGAACTTTCTGGCAAAAATTATCACATTTACATATTTTCCCCTTTTCTTGTGTCTATTGTTTGTCACATGTTTGGTGACTGAAGTGTGCTTCTTTGGTTTAACACTTGAGCTACAATGCTATTGCTATTTTATGATTATGCCCTATGCCTAGTGATGGTGACAGTAAAATGTTAATGCTCTTACTTTCACCGAGCGCAGGGCATATATTGCTCCTGTTCTTCAGCAATTACACTGGCTTCACATTGAGCCTAGGATCAAGGACATAATTCATCTTTTATCCTTAAAGGCTCTACATGGTCTGGCTACTACATATCAGTCTGATCTTGTTTCTTCATAATGTCCGTATCAGATCTTCTAACTCTGGACTTTTAACTATCCCTTCTCTTAGACTTTCTACAGGGTGTTTGATCTTTCAGAGTCGCTGTCACCAAAACTCTGAAACTCTCGACCTCCTATTCTTTGTAACTGTTCGAACCCGTCTCTTCAAATCTCAGCTCAGAACTCTGTTTTCTTCTTCATGTCCTACATAATCAACTCCCACCCCACCCCATCCCCACCCCTGCTATGATCTAAAGTGTCCTTGAGTTTGTGAAAGGCTAAAAATAATTTAAACTTATTATTATTGTAATGACTCAGATGAGTATAATTCAGATGATGTAAGTGCTCCAGCTATGGCTAGGTTTCTGAGGTCACTCGGGGTCATAAATGGGACAAAGATTTTTTTTTTTTCAAGATAATTCCCTTTGCTGCAAAACAAACTATTTTTGGACGCCGTGTTGCCAGATTCACTACAAATGATTTGGAATAAGGGGAAATAGTTTTAAATATGAAGTCAATTTGCACAAGATCAGCATACATACCTCTTCTTTCTTATTGGTCTTGTTCTTAATCTGTCTTTTCTGAAGAAGAAAATCCTCATACGCTGGACGGAGCTCATCCTAACAAAAATAAAAAGAAAAACAGAAAAATTTATTTTAGAAAAAAATGTAAATAATAGCAAGAGTAGAACAATCAGACTTTTGTGGTCTAAAACGAAATGCTGTTGAAATCTGTTGTTTCCCAAAAGTTTTGCCCAACAGGGTGTATCTGCCAATGTTCCTCTTAATTTATTAGAATTACTGTCATAATCTTCTTGAAAAGAAAAAAAAAGATAACACCCATTCTAAATACTTCACTCCAGAGACACAATCCCTGTTTCAACTATTGCTTTAGTCATGAACATTTCCTTACTGCTTTTAACAACTATTTCATTCATTCATTGTCTGTAAGCGCTTATCCAATTCAGGGTCCAATTCGCGGTGGGTCCAGAGCCTACCTGGAATCATTGGGCACAAGGCGGGAATACATCATGGAGGGGGCACCAGTCCTCCACAGGGCAACACACACTCACACATTCACTCACACACCTATGGACACTTTTGAGTCGCCAATCCACCTACAAACGTGTGTTTTTGGACTGTGGGAGGAAACCAGAGCACCCGGAGGAAACCCACGCGGACACGGGGTGCTGTTGCATAAAGACACAATAGTAGGATTTATATTTAGTTGTAATTAAGAGTGCAAAAGTAATCGTTTTAATAATATACTGATTAAATGAAAATATTCTGTACCTATTTTTTGCATGGACAACAAAATGTGTGACTTCATTTTTAAATAGCACTTCCTCACCACTTAGAGATGAGAGCATGGCTTTTTGATGAAGTACACACGAGTCAGCCCTTGAGAAGAAGTTCACACCAAAGCAAAACGAGTGATGACACTTACTGTAAAGTACATCATCATGGATGAGATCAGTGTTAGTGGTCTGACCTTAAGGTTAATGATACAGCAGGCATTGATACACCAGCTTCTTCAAAGTTAATCCTCAGTGAGCTTGTCTAACCAACCTTAACCACGCTAACACAGAGCTCCTGCCGAGACCAGTAAAACTATTATATAAAAGAAAAAAGAAACTCACCTCAGCTCCTTCCTATTATATTCAGCATTCAGAGAAGGAACATAAAAACAATCAGTGCTTCAGTAATCGGCTGTACGCTACTGCAAGACTTGAAATAGAAAGCAATTACAGGAGTACAGAAGAAAATGAAAACCACTGCATCGTATCTGGGTATTTACGTCAGTCTCTTACTGGTTCATCCATTTAAGTGTTTGAAGCACATTTTCTCCAAAATAGTAATGTTTATTATGTTATGTGCTCCATAAAAATATACAAAAATATAAAATGCATCTGAAAATGCAGTTTGAACTGTTTTAGTCAAAAACAAATACAAGGTGTTTTATATATCGACTAATCAAATGTATTCTTATTTGTAAATAAACCCACATTATGCCTATGCTTACATTATGACTCGAAAATGATCGAGGGATAGTTGGACAATTGAAAACTGAGCATGGACTGAAACAGGTGAAACATTTATAGGTACAAGATGAGATTCCAGGAACATCCAAGTCCTTTGAGCATGGATGAGTTGAGGCTGATCATGTTGCCAAGAAACTAGTCAATTAATTAACCAAATTTAAGACTGACATCCCTTAAGCAAACTGCAAAATAATGGAAGTTTTTACAACAGAAAATGGCAGTGAATCCAAAGCTTTAACCAATCCTATGGAGCAACCCCTACCCCTACCTTCTATGGATCATTTTCCTGACCAAAGATTCAGGAAAACTACAAAGCTTAAAACTACTAATGAATGAATGCACATGACCTTTGTAGCCTCAAATGGTATTACTTTAAAAACAGCATGCTCCTCTGGAGGATAGCCACTAGTCCACAAATGTCCAAAACTGCTACCAATATTTCTGGGTTTACGGCCATCTGAAATGGACCATTTCATGCACAGTGAAAACGTGTGTTGTGTTCAGATGAGACAATTGTTTTTTTATTTTTATTTGAGTGTTAATATGGCCTGTGTACATAGCAAAGACAATTACAACAATAAATGTTGTACAGTAGTGCAGCTCAAGCCGTAGGGTGACTAAAATTATGCTTTTTAATAAATGGATAAAATAGGCGTGTCAGAGTCTAAACCAAAGGAAAATTAGCACATTTATTAACATCTTCATTTCCCTTTTTTTTTAATATACTGCAGGCATATGTAAACATGTTGCACATACATTTGCCTTCAGTTTAATACAGTTAAATAAATCCTTCTTTATTAATGTTTGGAAAATGTACAATATAGACACAGCCATATCAAATTAATTCAAAATTAGATTTTATATATTGCTACTAGATGTGGAATGTAATGTAACATTTACTCCAGTTCTCACAACACTGAGTTCATTTTTCCTGTAACTGAACTTGTTGGAAAACATTTAAAACAAAGTACATTTCATTTTAATTGAGTTCATTTTCATTAATACCTTACAGTAACTTACAGTTACTTATACTGTAATAATCATTACAAATGTTTACAATGTGTGACAGCCCTAATGAAATAAAAAAAGATCCTCTTCTGAAGGCCCTTAAAACACAGCAGTGCCCAGTCTTTATAAGTTAGTCTTTATGTGACGTGATTAACGGTAAGAGAGATTAAATGACAAATGATTAATGAATGGCCAGTTGAACTATCACTAAAAAGACATTATTGACTGTACAAGTGTCTATTTAAAATATAGCAGGCACTAAAGAATTTCTTCTGTTTATTATGCTGTATTTTTCAATTCGAGCATATGCTCACACTGAAATACCATTCATCTCAGATATTAAAAATGGACAAACAAGAAGTCCTATTAAAAATGGAAATTGCTGATATATTTTTTTCATTGGTAAGGCTCAGTTAAACAATACTTTAATTATTGAATGTTTCAGCAGATATTTAATCTTTAAGGAGTTTCCATGTTCTCCCCGTGTCTGCGTGGGTTTCCTCCGGGGTCTCCGGTTTCCTCCCACAGTCCAAAAACATGGAGGGTAGGTGAATTGGCTTCTCTAATAACTGTCCTGGTGTGTGAATGAATGCCTGTATGTGTGTGCCCAGATATGGATTGGCGCTCTATCCTGGGTTAAACCCTAGTGCCCGATGCAGTCCTCCAGGTGGACGGTCGTTCCTGGTCGAGAGTACGCTGTGCGCGTTTGGCTGCCGCTTCTCACCAGTGTGTGTGTGGATTGAGCGTTCTGAGCAGTGTGGATTGTAAAGCGTCCTTGGGTGTCTAGAAAGGCGCTATATAAGTGTAAAGATAAATAAAAAAAAAAAATTAAAAAAATTAAGCCGCTGAATAGCTGAAGTTACAGACAATATATTTTTGTGGATTCCCTGCTATTCTGCACATTGTGATTAGCAATAATTTGCCTCTTTAATGATAATACATTTGAATAGACACATGTTAGTAGATAATGATTTCTGTGATCATTAAACTTCTCTGAACAATTTCTCTGAGGTCTGTGTTTATGTTCGTTGTTAACTGAGCTACAAAATATGAGCCTCTTCTTCTTCTTCATTTTTCAGCAGCTTATGTCCGGGGTCGTCACAGCGGACCAACCGCAATCCGCACATTGATTTGGCACAGTTTTTATGTCGGATGCCCTACCTGACACAACTCTCCCTATTTTATCCAGGCTTTGGGACCGGCACCGCATCGGCAATCATTCCAGTGGCTAGGTACACACACTTACTGCAAAATATGAGCCTCTGCTATAACGTAAATCAATATGATTTACCTGTGTCTCACACCTGATTCAGGGAAGCAGGATTGAGAAAATAAACTGGAAGTTACTAACCTCCTACTGCATTAACATTAGCACAAAACTGTGTGACTGGAGCTTCATGGCATGGATATCCACAACAGCTGTGTACAAGTCTTATATCAGTAAGCAGGAAGGCTGAAAGGAAATCTTAATGCTTCAGCATATGAAGACATTTTGGACTATTGCACACTTCCAAATTTGTGGGAAGGGACTGGGGAAGGGCCCTCATCTGTTCCACCATGACTGTACATCAGTGCACAAATCAAGGTCCATAAAGGTATGGGTGGGTGAGTTAGGTTGGAAAAACATGACTGACTCAACCCCATATAACAGCTTTATAATGAACTAGAACGGGTCAGAACTAGAATTATTTTGAGCCAGGCCCTCTCATTCAACATCAGTGCCTGACCTCACCTTGATGAAGAGGAAAATAATCCTTAGAAGTGCACTTCAAAATCTTATAAATATATTCCAAGAAGAGAGGAAGCTCTTATAGCTGCAAAGGGTGGACCAACACTATATTAATGGTGGATTTAGAATGGGATATCATAAAAGCTCCTGTAGATGTGTAGATGTCCCAATACTTTTGTCTATATAAAATATTTATCACTTATTCATCGTCTGTGACCCCTACAGTTCAGGGTCATGGTGGGTCCGGAGCCTACCCGGAATCACTCACCACCACTCCTTCACAAGGCAACACACACTGACACCTACAGAGATTTTTGAGTCGCCAATCCACCAACCAACGTGTGGTTTTGGATTGTGGGAGGAAACCAAAGCACCCAGAGGAAACACACGCACCAAACTCCTCACACAGTCACCCAGAGCGGGAATCGAACCCACAACCTCCAGGTCCCTGGAAGTTACTACCTGCTGCACCACAAAC
Source organism: Hoplias malabaricus (assembly GCF_029633855.1). Lineage (NCBI taxonomy): Eukaryota > Metazoa > Chordata > Actinopteri > Characiformes > Erythrinidae > Hoplias > Hoplias malabaricus. The sequence continues at coordinate 13,688,962 of NC_089810.1, forward strand.
TTACCTGAGAACTGTAAATGCTTGCCAACTGGCTGAAGTGCTCAAATACAAAGAGGTGGAAAGAGTACTAAAATATTCTCCTCAAGTAAAAGTACTGTTACTTTCATGGAATTTTACTCAAGTACAAGTACATATGCCTAGTGAGTGTATTACCCATAGTAGACAGCTTCAGCTTTCTTCCAGTCTGCTCCTGTGATCTGGAAGACAGCTGGGCGCTGTCTACTATGGGTAATACTTATTATTATCATATGTACATACATTCCCACTTCAAAACAACCTAAATATAGATTTATATAAAATGAACAGTTCAATAATTCCAACCAACGCATACTTTTAAAATAGGAAAGCTTATTTTTAACTACAAATTCAATGGTACAACTATTAATTAACGTACCTGTACATTCTCTACATGCACAGGTTTGCTGTTGGGTTTTATAAGCTGCTAATTCTCTCTTGGCAAACACATCTTACACTGCATTATGAAGATGTTGCTTTTCTTGCACTTGAAGCCGAAGTGGTCTCTTAAATATGGCCAGGGTTTATTTCCTTCCAGTGTAACCCAGAGTAACTCGTCAGCGGGGTTTCACACTTTTGAAATGTTCTTTTAGTAATACTAAGTTTGCCACTCATGAAACACATTAAACACAGCTACATAAACAGACATACACACACACACTCAAACCATTTACCATGAGCTGGAAACCAGAGTTAAGCTGGCTTTAAAGACTTTTGGGGAGACTTTTTTGTAGTTCCTTACCTCCTCTTCCTCCATGCCTGTCAGATCCCACCTGTGCTGCAGAGACCTCTGTCTCCTCTTCCAGTGCTCCAAAAACACAGCAGCTATGTCCAAATACACAACACAATGTTAATGATTTGAGCAAGATTTCATAATCATAATCATAAATGACATGGGAGAAGCTTTTTAAATACAATTTACTCATGTGCCTAAGACCTTTGCACAGAACTGTATATCATTACACAACGATTACATACTCTTTAAGGTTGCACTATCACAGGAACATACACTATTTTCATTTGGCCATGAAAACAGATATTCTCAAGTCTACAAACAAATTTGTGCCAGTACCCACTCACACTGAGTGTACTTACCCCACAGGGACATAAAGATGGCAAAGGCTACAGTGGCATGGTTGTCAAACAGATAGCTGGCACGCGCTGTACTGCACATACTGCTCAACTGCCAGTAATCACACACTTGATCGCACAGGGGACACATGGTGAAATTCAGTCGCTTATCACACATCTCCTGACTGAGAAAGATGGACAACAGAAAGAAATATTACTTAAAGCTTTAATTTTCTAGAAATAAAGAAAATGAAGCTTCATGTTTGCTTCAGATCTGAAACAATCCACAGGTGGATCTGTTCACCAATGGGCTGGTCGCCCCAGAGCCCAGTACTCAAGATTATTAAAGATTTCTGGTATTTTTTAAAAGTAAAATAAAAAGTAAATAAATAAATATATAAATAGAATAGAATACATATGCATCCTACAACATTGGTACATATTATATTTTTCATTGATACCTGCCTCTACATTTTAAATTCATATGTATCAACATTTTTTTCTTTTCTTAGCAAGAAGGAATACAAAATAAGCATTTCACTGTTCAATGTAACTATAGTTTACTGTCCATATGACAATAAAACTTGAGTCTTGAATAGTTTGAAGCAGAAAACTGAACCTCTAGGACTGAATCTTGGAGGTGTTAAAAAGTATACCTTCTTTAACAATCAGGTCTCTGAAAAAAATTGAAGCCGGAAAATAAATGTAAATAAAAAAAATAAGGTATGAAAAACAAAGTTGCTGAGGTAATTTCCTGCTAAATATAGGTTTTATACTGGAAAATTAATTACTTGTATTTGACCATTTTCACTGGAAATTAAATGAATGGTGGTATCTGACTCTGAACACTATTAATTTGTCTTTTTAATTAATTCCTTCATTCATTCATTGTTGGTTACTGCTTATCCAGTTCAGGTCCGTGGTGTGTCCGGAGCCTAATCGGAACACACCCTGGATAGGGAGCCAGTCCATCACTGTGCACCACACACCCACACATTAACCAATACACATGTCAATGCCTGCTTTTGGACTGTAGGAGGAAACTTGAGCCTCTGGATAAAACCCATGCAGACACAGGGAGAACACACCAGTGATGCCACCACTGTTGCACCACTGTTCCAGAGTGCATTGTCTTATAATACATTTTATTAGCAAGACAACTGCATACACACGTGACAAGAGCGAAAATGACAGGGGAAAAGTGTGTACCTGGGCACATTGGTATCTACAGTCAGCCATCCATACAGGAACACTACAATGCCCATTGCAGAGGCTGGAATCAACAGCTGTGTATACACTCCCAACCAGGCAAAATACAGACCAATCTTTTCTCCAAAGTACTTCCTGCAAACAGGAGACCCTCTCAATTAAAACAAACACACATTTTGTAAAAGAAGAGAAACTGCAGTCACTTGCTGTTGTGCAAATTGTTTCTGTCAGTGGAAGTACCTGATAAGGTCAGCGGGTTGATATTTGAAGAACACTCCATAATTGGCCCATTCTTCATGAAGCATCTGAGGAATACACATAATATGCTTCTTAACTCCCAGACACATATACATCCTTCCCTGTCAATAAATATCTAAATATACATTAGAGTTACTCTAAATATCTAATGTACAATTTTTTATATTTGTTCCAAAATAATGTATATTATTTATTAAATACATTTTAAATCATATGCTCACAAATACACAGGGAATAATATCGCCTTTGTCTAATATTAAATACAGAATCATCCACTTAATTACAAACGCCCAGACACAATTACACACCCACACATTTCTAATGATGATAAGCAGCTTATTGTAGTTTTATCAATCGAGTAACAGATTATCCTTAATTCCACCATGTGACATCTGTCCAATCAGAGCAGACTGAAGAGCTTACCTGTCTGTCATTGCGATTCTCTTTCTCGTCTGAACTACTGAAGTCCCCCTGAGCCAATGAGAGAATACAGTAAAATAATTTCAACATATAGTGGAAAAGACTTTTGTCTGTTTTGCAGCTGAGGTGTTTTCAAATGCTGAATAATGATTGTTTTTGAGAAACACTGCCTTGAATTGTGGTGTCTTATTTCTATTTTATATTTCTTTGTAGATATCAGCAGTAACTTTTATTTCTGTAGAATCTTAGCACAAGAGTATTTCAGAGTACTCTAACCAGGTAGAATGTGTTGTCTGAGTAGATCACAAAGCAGTTCTGTAAGTCATTCTGTATAAGAACACCTGTTAGCGTTTTGAAAAAGCCTAGATATCTAAGCCAGGTAGGATCTATGTGACAGTGGTTAACTCTGGATTAAATTCACTGCAACTTACATCATGTAGGGGAAAGGCTGAATCGTAGACACCCTTAGCCAGTAATGATGTGATGCCTGAATCATACACAAGGTGATTAATGACTGTAATTTCACCAATTAACAAAACATTATAAACGCATGAAAAATGTAACCTTCATTACAAACAAAACAGTATTAAAGAGAAGTCTAATATTTGTGCCTGAAAGAACATACCCATAGTCTGGCAAGTCTGGGTACAGGCCGTGCGCCTTAAGATCTCAAGCACCTAAAAAGGCAGATACAAATACAAACACTCAATAAATGCATGTAAAAGTTTAAAAAAGTGAGATCAAAATATGAGGGCAACAGATAAAGCTCTTGACCATCAAAGGCCATAAATATAATATATAACTCCATACAGAATACGGGAACTCACAATTCTTCCTCGTGTTGCAGTGTCAAAAAGGGTGTTTTTTGACTTGATGTCAAATCTGGGGGAAAAAAAAACACAAAGCAAAAATTTACAAAGGAAGTTCGATAATTCTTATATAATGGGTGTGTACATTTGTGCATCTTTATGTGTCCACTCACAGGTGTAGCTTTTCTCTGTTGAATGGGAGTGAGAGAACACGTGTGCGTAAATTTTGGAGGTTGGGGACCCCTGGCTGGAATGGCTGATTAAGCTTCTCCCAAAGTGAGTTTATTGCTCCTGCAAGTCCGGTCTTCTCTTTCAACTCATATGTCTGTAAACCAGACAGAGAGGAAAACTAACTGAACACAGACACTGTGGGTAAGATCAGCAGGGGTTCAGATTCAAAAGTGGTGCCCTTTACGTGTTGATTTGTGAAAAAGGCACAGGGTAAATGCTTGTAGACTGTTAATGTCTAAAACCTCAAGCAGATTTTCCCATTACAACAAAGCTTTCATTCAGCAGCCCTTTACTTACACACTTACTTCTATAACCTAAGTCGCAGTCACTATATTCCACAGCACATCATATGAGATCTATCATACTTAAAAACTACTTCATTATATTTCTCTTAGGAATTGGAATATTTTCTGTGGCATCAGCTTCTCTCCTCATGATCAGCCACATTTCCTCTGTAATGATGAACCTTGGAACACAAAACTGCTCAACTTAGTGTTGCACATAGCTATCATTCATTAATTATCCAGGGTCGCAGTGGGTCTTCCCTGGAATCACTGGGAACACACCCTGGAGGGGGTGCTGGTACTTTGCAGGGTGACACACATTCACAAATTCACTCACACCTATGGACACTTCTGAGTAGCCAATCCAGGAAACTGGAGCACCCAGAGGAAACCCACGCAGACACAGAGGGAACACACCAAACTCCTCACAGACAGTCACCTGTCACTTGAACCCACAGGAGGTGGGTCACTCAGGAACCCTCAGGAGGTTGTGGGTCACTTGAACCCACAACCTCCAGGTCCCTAGAGCTGCGTGACTGCGACACTACCTGCTGCACCACCATGCCGCCCCCATAGCTATTTAAATTTTAAGACTGAAATCAAGACAGTGTGTCTGTGAGGCTAACTGGGCAGACACAACAACTTACGCTATCGCATTCCTCTTAGTAACTGTAAGATAGGATTAGGAATTAAAAGAACTCCATGTCTCTGCTCTGATCAGGACTGTGTGCATTTGACATCACAAAGGGATTGTAACCACTACAGTTTAAAGAACCCAATGTCAGAGAGGGTTATTTTGTTTGTTTGTTTGTTTGTTTTTACTTGTATGTTATGTAAGCTTTTGTTATCTAGAAAAATACAAAGCAATCGTTTAACATTTAACATTCTTGGCAAAACAGTGTGGTATTTATTCTGATTAAATATTGTGTGTCCATAAGATTCATTCTGTACAGTCACTCTGATATGCACTCATTAAATAAGTCTAAACTAAGGCTAAAATTCAGAAAGACTTGGCATAATCCTGCGCCCATGAATTTTAGTCGTAATGCTGAATTTTCTACTAATGTATTCCCTCCTGAGTGTGACTGAGGGATTTGCATCAAATTGTGGGCGGAACGCGCGAGACTCACTCTCTTGGTAGGAACTTTGATCTTCAAAAGCTCTGCCTCGCGGCTAAGCACAGACCAGGGAATATGCAGACGGGTGAAGCGCACTGTCTTCATCTGAGAGAGAGAGAGAGAGAGAGAGAGAGAGAGAGAGAGAGAGAGAGAGAGAGGCAGGCTGTAGTTAATCATTCAGGCATAATCATTCATTCTGCTTTAGATGACAGACACTGAACAGGAATCAAATCTTTGGTTAGGACAGAGGGAAAGACCAGGAACAGCAAAAACTGGCATTTCAGCATTAAGGTGGGCATATTTTTCTCTTTTGAGATGCCAAACACAGTTGTAGAATTTTAAATAAATATTTTTGTTATTTATTAATGTGAAACAGGGAAAGAATAGAGGCAAGTGTGCTCAAGTAAGAGATTATTTTGCCTGTGAGACTATGATTAACACCACAGGAGGTGCACACACACACACACACACACACATTTTTTAAATATATTTTTCTTAGTTTCCTTGCTTTAGATAATTCTGCTATCAAAGCTATTTTATACACACAGAGAGAGAGAGAGAGAGAGAGAGAGAGAGAGAGAGAGAGAGAGAGAGAGAGTACTGCTAAAAAGAAAATAGATCAGACCAAACAATGACAACTGTATTCAAAAGCATAAAACCGACTTTAAACGGTTTTATGACTAGCTGCTCAACGTCTGCATATTGCTAGTTAGTTAGGGTGACCAGACGTCCTCTTTTCCCCGGACATGTCATTTTTAGACTTAAATAAATGTCCGGGCGGAATTTCACAAACGTCTGGGATTTTGTTTTTCTAGAGCTTACATAGAACTTCGAGAAGCGTTTCGTTCACAAACTAGTCCCGCCCTCCCCTACTCCGATTGGTTCGCTTGAGTGAGAAGGGGGCGTGGTGAAGTAGCCTAAAATCGCCTGATTGGACGGTCTGACTGTAGAGCTACCGTTATTGGGCGATAACCTTCTCTGTAAACATTTAATTGGTCAGTCTTCACGTCAGTACTCGTCCCTCCCGGAGACGTATCCTCTTTTTCACTAACTCAGATCTGGTCACCCTATAGTTAGTACTGTTAACTAACCAGCTATAACTGCAGTACTAACTAGTAAATTGAGCTGCTTCACTCAGTAATGTTAATGCTTACACCTTACTTACCAAGAATATGTTATCTTACTGCGAATTTTAAGCACATTTTACTAGGCTTCGTTCTCAGGGTAGATGAAAGTAGAGTAGAGTAGATGAAAACTCACACAACCCTAAACCTCTCCTTGAATTGTGATGACGTTTGATGACGTGGTTGTAGGTGAGAATAAGCGCGGTAGTGATCGAGTGTTCAAGTGTCCAAGAGTCGGAGCTGAAAGCAGAATTGGGACACATTCGCTCCTCGATTCAGCTGTGTACGGCTAAAACACCTTTCAGTGGGGTGTTCATCGAACTGGACACGACGTTACAATGATTTACTAGACCCTCTGACACAAATTTGTTAAAACTGTTAAGGTTATTTGGCCTCTTCTTGTGTGGAGGTGTTTCTGAGCCACGTCTTTTGTTTAATGCGCGATATATAAATAAAAGTTGAAGTAATGTGCTACTTTGCAGCTCTGCGCATGCTCAGAACCAACTTTTTATTTATTTATTTATTTATTATTATTATTATTTTTTTTTAAAATATTTTTATGAATCACACAATCTTAGTTCACTGGTATTATTTGCTTGAGTGTTTCAAAACTGCACACGGAGAATTAAATGTAAAAAACATAAAATCATTCACGTAATAATCATATAATTTCTTTAATAAGGGGATTTGGGCTGTGCATATTTTCTGCTTATAATTCTGTAGGGGGCATTTTCTGATCCACAACCTTTAGCTTCAGTACTGTTTTGTTTAAACAGCTGTACTTATAAAAGTACACTATGGCAGCACATTTCGACAAGGTAGAAAAACTCCCTGAAATCCCGGTCCCTACAAGAATACACGAAAACATCTGGCCGTTACAGACATTCTGGCGAGTAGTTACATCAGTTACATCAGAACACATCTTTGTTTAACTTTACATTAAAAACAGGTAATCACTGTTAAATCCAGAACACAAGAGAGCAAGTAACGTGGCTATGAATTATATTACAGCACTGCTGACCTTCTCTATGTCTTGTTCCTCAATGCCTTGTTTATTTATCAAGTATTCTTTTGGTTGATATGGTGCTTGCTTTTAGTAACATTACAAAAAGACGTCAGCGTTATTTTGTTGGTTCCTGCCATTATTCACTTTCAGTACAGATCTTCATTTTTTTAGTTGGTGTTAACAGAAAATATCAGGCTTTTCATGATCAGAAATTGTCAGGAATCTGGCCATAAAAGCATTCATGTCATTTCAGCTTTGGGAAATATGTGAATGTGTATTAATCTGAAAAATATTATTTTACCTAAAAATCTGGTGAATTAAATTAAATTAAATGCCAGAAATTCAACAAGTTCAAGCATGAAGTCCATGGTGGACAACAGTGAAGAGCATTGTGAGGAAACCCACCCGGACACAGGGAGAACACACCAACTCCTCACAGACAGTCACCCGGAGCGGGAATCGAACCCACAACCTCCACGCCCCTGGAGCTGTGTGACTGTGACACTACCTGCTGCAACACCGTGCCGCCCGCACTGTGATCTCACTCTGTTAAAATCAACTTGGATGCTAAAAGTTTCTGACAGTATGGGTTTTTTTTTAATATGATAAAGAAGAAAATAGGTATCTTCAAAACAGTAGCTTTATAAGAGAAGGAAAAACCTCAATATTCAATGTAAGCCAATATAAATATATTTTACTTTAAGTCATTGTGGAGCTTGATCCATTCATTATGGGATTTTCACACATTGTGAAGGACAGCTGCAATGGTTAGTAAAGTAAATATCCACAAAAATGAAGATACATGCTTTTCTTTGGACATCACTAATATATATTCAACCCTTTAGATTTTAGCCAATCAACAGCTCGACCCAGACCTGGGAATTCCAACTGATAAATTAACATTCAAAAGTTACCCTGAAGACAGTGGGTGTGGCAAAACACATTCTTTTAAAAATGCTTCTTGAAGTAGTTTTAAGTCAGATGTGTAGTTTCTATCACCACAACAGTAAAATTCTGAAAAATAGACGGAGCACTTGGGAACATCCATTTAGCTTTCAAAATGGACGGAACATAGTAAACAAAATAAAAATGTGCACAAAAAAGCAAAAAATTAATTGTGAATTGAGCCTAATCCAAAATAAAACTCCTTTTTATTTTTAGCTAGTGTTGTCCTGCAAGTTTATTGAACCCCTAAGATGTTTCACTGGTGGCAGCTCAGAAAGAAGCAATGGAAGTCTTCATGTGTCTTGGAGGTGCTAGCTTTGAAGCATTGTATGATTATGGTAAGACTATTAATTATTTGACACTAGCAATAACTATTTACTGGAGAGAAAATGGGCTAATCTGGCTAATAGATAGATACATATTAGCATGGATATCCCGAATCACAGCAGGACTCAAAACATGGAAATCAGAAGAGTGCCACATCAATTTTTGGTCACTGTACCAGTAAACTCAGCCATGCAATCACACACACACACACACACACACACACACACACACACACACACACACACACACACACACATACATACCTCTTTGTCCCGTTCAATCTCCAGGCCTTCCTCCTCTAGGCCTCTTTCAAACTCCTCTCTGATTAAGGCCTTCTCTCCTTCTCCAGGCCCCGAGGCGGGTCCTGCTTCCAGCTCCAGTTCAGCCAGCTCTGGCTGGGTGCTCCGGCGAGAAGCTGTGGGGCTCAAGGATGGCAGATTACCATTGGAAATGATGGAATGGCGGGACTGTGAGTGCCGTCTCTTGCAGTGATAGACAAGCACATAGTCCACTCTTCTGCAGCCATCTGCAAAGCACAGTCCTCCTCTGGGACAGGGGACTGACTCTTCCTGCTAAAAATCCACAAAAAACCACAAACACAGATTATACATTAAGTCACCTTTGTTCAGTCTCTGGTCAGGGATGAATTCACATGCATGTAAGATTTAATTGTGGATATAAAATGTGTTGAATGGCATTACATAGCCATAGCAGGATGTTGAAAAAGCTTGAAGGAAATAAGGAACGACTAATTACATTTAATTGCTCTTTATAATTACTCTTAAAATACTAAACATAAATTTTAGTTTATGTCCCTGATTACATTAATGACAATTCATCATGCCATAATATTATTGACAACAGTTTTATTTGCCCAGTAATTTTAAATTGAACAGTTGCCCTCTGAAACATCTGATTATTCTGATAAAACTATGACCCTGAAATCTCCTTTCACCTGCCTTTACCATCCCACTGTTTTTCATTCATTCATTCATTATCAGTTCAGTGGTGGGTCCAGAGCCTACCTGGAGTCACTGGGCGCAAGGCCAGTCCTTCACAGGGCAACACAGACACACACACATTCACACCTACACACACTTTTGAGTCGCCAATCCACCTACCAACGTGTGTTTTTGGACTGTGGGAGGAAACCGGAGCACCCGGAGGAAACCCACACGGACACGGGGAGAACACACCAACTCCTCACAGACAGTCACCCGGAGCGGGAAATGAACCCACAACCTCCAGTGCCCTGGAGCTGTGTGACTGCGACACTACCTGCTGCGCTACCATGCCCCCCTCGCTGTTGTTCAATTAAAATAATTTTATATGCCACATACTCCACCTTCTACTCACATTCATAATGCATTTTCCTATTCATTTATTTGCTTTTGATCAACATGGGAGCAGTGTTGGTTGTAAAGTCTGATATCCCTATTATTATTATTATTATTATTATTATTATTATTATTATTATTATTATTATTATTACTATTATTATTATTATTATTATTATTATTATTATTATTAAAGCCTGTATTGAATTTGATGCCAGCAACACATTCCAAAAAGTTTGGGACAAGGCTACAACCGACTGGTAAATCTGTGTAATTGCTGCAAAACAACAAATTACATTATCTCTCTGTAAAAGACTGCTTGGGCAAATCGAAAAATAATTCAAAAATACAGTTTCATCATTCATTCATTCATTCATTCATTCATTTGAATTAACCAGTTCAGGGTTCGCAAAATCACAAAACTGATTCTTACTGGCTGTGATCTTTGGGCCCTCAGGGGGCACTGATCACTGCATGGACTCAGAAATACTTCTCCAAACCACGCTCTATGAATGCAGCTCCTCACTGTGTCCTTAAATGCATGTTAAAATGCACAAACGCAAGCACAGACACAAACAAACAGGGTCCATAACTGCTGCCTTCTCTGAGCCTGAGCTCATGTAAGATCTACTGAGGTGAACTGCTCTAAATCTAAATTTGAAACTCTTTTTGGAAATCATGGATGCCATCAGATTAATAAGACAAGGTAATTTCACATTCTGCATGCATTACAACAGCATGGCTCCTTAGTCAAAAAAATAAAATAAAATTATATATACATATAGCAGCTGAAATCCTATGACAAGCAAAAATAGGAAACTTTTCACTTTCAAAATTACAGCATTTTTTCTAGTTATTCCCAAATATTTACAGTGTTTTACAGGGTCTGGACTGTGCTGCTGGCATTAATTTTGAATGGACACACATATATATACATTTAAAATATTGACTTTTATAAATGCAGGGCTTTTTTTATTTTACAATTTTATAGCCTCCAATATACTCGTTTTATTAGGGTTTTTAAAAGGACCCCAAAAAATAGCACTATGCTGGATGTGCGAAAATAAAAGTTCTTAAGAGAGTGCCTACTGAACTCCTTTAATGATTGCTAATTTTAATATTTAGTAGGTATCACAAGAGGACTAGCATTTAAAGATGTTGTGAATGGTTAAGTGTGGTTTATTAATGTTTATACAGCAATAAAAATAGCAACAGTGAATAGTTGTATTTGATGAATAAGAATATTTGCTGTAAACACTGACTGATGGAGTGGACAAACCAATAAAAGTAACCAGGCTCTGTTTTTTATTAATGTCTTTAAATTCTTAACATTTAAAAACGTTGTTGAACTCTAAAACCGTAAGGGGGCGTTCAATTCAATTCAATCTATTCATTTAATAGGTGGTGTATCGTGAATAGAGAGAAATGTTTCAAACAGCTGGTCTTATCTGGTCTAACCCCATGATGAGGCCTATTCAGGTGTCAATGTTTTTACTACAGTGAGAAAAAAAAAACTAAATAGCTTTAATTCCTCTAGTCCTTATGACCTTGAGAAAAAAGAGAAACACGCACAGCTTCCTCTGCAGGCTCCCCTGCATCCTGTCTGCTGTTGGCTGAATCTTGGCCAATTTCAGAGATGTCACGTGCGAGACTGCGGAGTTTTTCACTGTGAATGGATGAAGATTCACTCATCGCTGTGGCTACACGCAGGCGCTCAGGGGCTCCGTTCCATGTCTCTGTTTAAAAGCAAGCAAACAAACAAATAAAAAAACAAACAGAAGTGACTGAACCAGAGGGAGAGAGAGAGAGAGAGAAAGACATACAGAGAGGATTTAAAAGACAGAAAGAATATAGATGATGTGACAAAGCGAGAGAAAACAAGAGGATACAACTGACAATGAATAGAGAAGCAGAAAAGAGATGGAGTGAGTGTAAAAAAGGAGCGGCTGAGGATGTGAAAATGAAAGCAAGGGAAAGAGTGAGAAAGAGAGACAGGAAAGAATGAAGAGAGTGACGATGTGTCAAAGAAAGAAGTGTGAAAGAAAAAAAACAATTTGACAGAGGCTGAGAATGTGAAAGATGGGGAGAAAGAGGGAGAAAAGCGAGGATTGCATTTTTTAAGAGCCAGGAATTGAGAAATAAAGAGAAAGACGTGAAAGAAAAATAGAACGAGTGGGAAAACAGACAGAATATGAGGCAAAGGGATGATGAGCAAGACGTAGTGGGACACAGAGGATATGACAAGAGAAGAGATACAGGAAGACAGATTATATGACACAGAGAATCAAAGGAACA